>NW_009952564.1:3540537-3572089 GCF_000747805.2 Chaetura pelagica | reverse complement strand
TTTTTTTTTTTTTTTTTTTTTTTCTAGATGATACTGCATGTATTTGTGAACACAGTGAAGACTTGAAAGTTATTTTCTAGAAAACTAGATGCAAACACTTTGTATTTTTTTAAAGGGCAGACTTTATTTAAAAAAATAAAAGGAATTGGTGGGAAAAAGCTTTGATTAAAACAACAACAACAACAAAACAACAAAAAGGACATCTTGAAAGTTTTTCTAATTTGTGTGGGTTTTCTATTTCCTGTGGATTGGAGAAGGTGAAGAGCATTGCAAAAAATGAAGATGCACACAAAAATAACCATGAATTGTTACAGCAGAGAAAGCACATGAAAAAGAAAAGCAGATACAGAACCTCAGCTCAGTACTGCTGGATCAACTTCTAGGTCAAGCAACATGGAACAGCAATGAATAGATCTAGATTTTCTATGCCTTGAACTGGTAGTATTATATGTTGGGACCTGAGGAGATGCACCCCAGAGTCCTGAAGGAACTGGCTGATGTAGTTGCCAAGCCACTATCCATGGTATTTGAAAAGTCATGGAAGTCAGGTGAAGTTCTTAGTGACTGGAAGAAAGGAAACATTACACCCCTTTTTAAAAAGGGTAGAAAGGAGGACCAGGTCCTACTGATCTGTCAGCCTCACCTCTGTGCTTGGAAAGATCATGGAACAGATCCTTCTAGAAGACATGCTAAGACACATGGGGAACAGGGAGGTGATTCAGGACAGCCAGCACAGCTTTACCAGGGGCAGATCCTGTCTGACCAACCTAGTGGCTTTGTACAACAAAGTGACTGCATCAGTGGACAAAGAAAGACCTATGGATGTCATCTATCTGGACTTCTGCAAGGCCTTTGACATGGTCCCCCAAAACATCCTTCTCTCTAAGCTGAAGAGTTTAATGGGTGGACTGTCCAGTGGATGAGGAATTGGCTGGATGGTTGCATCCAGAGGTCAATGGCTCAATATCCAGATGGAAAACAGTGATAAGTGGTGTCCCTCAGGGGTCCCTAGTGGGACAAGTGTTGTTTAATGTCTTCATTAACAATATTGACAGTGGCATTGAGAGCACCCTCAGAAAGTTTTCTGATGACACCAGGCTGGGTGGTGGAGTCGATATGCCAGAGGGACGGGATGCCATCCAGAGGGACCTGGACAAGCTAGAGAAGTGGGCCCAGGGGAACCTCATGAGGTTCAACAAGGCCAAGTCCTTCACCCAGGCCAGGGCAACCACAGATATGATACAGGCTAGTAGAAGACATGCTAGAGAGTAGCCCTGTGGAAAAAGACCTCGACTGCATCAAAAGAAGTGTGGCCAGCTGATCGAGAGAGGTGATTTTTTCCCTCTACTCTGCCCTGGTGAGACCTCACCTGAAGTGCTGCATCAAGCTCTGGAGCCCCCAACACAAGAAGGATGTGGACCTGTCAGAGTGTCTCCAGAGGAGGGCAGTGAAAATGATCCGAGGGCTGGAGCACCTCTCTTATGAAGACAGGCTGAGAGAGTTGAGGTTGTTCAGCCTGAATAGGAGAAGACTCCAGGGGAACCTAATAACAACCTTCCAAAATCTGAACGGAGCCTATAAGAAGGCTGGGGAAAGCCTAGTCACAAAAGCATGTAACAATATGACAAGGGGTAATGGTTTTAAGCTAAAGAAGGGTAGATTTATGTTGGATATTAGGAAAAAGTTCTTTACTATGAGGGTGGTGGATCACTGGAACGGGTTGCCTGGAGAGGTGGTGGAGGCCCCATCCCTAGAGACATTCACAGGAAGGCTTGATGGGGCTCTGAGCAATCTGGTCTAGTTGGAGATGTCCCTGCTCATTGTAGAGCGGTTGGACTAGATGGCCTCCATAAGTCTCTTGCAACCCAATGCACACTGTGATTCTATGTTCTCTTTTTCAAAAAATGATAGGCATCTTTTTTTCCCTTTGAGAGAGAATGACTTTCTAATGGGGAGGAAATGCAGGTGCAACAATGGTTCCTAAATGCACTAAAATGAGGTCTCCAGTTGGTAAATGGGTAACAGGTTCTCTTCTTTTATTTCTTCCCCTTTGCTGGAGCTTCTGAACATTATTCAAAAATAAATGCATTTTCTGTGTATGGATGCACTTATGTGCAAAGTGCTATTGCATCTTCTTTTTTTTTTTTTTCTTTTCTTTGCCCTTCCTTGCTCCTAATATTACCAAATAATTTTCAGCTTCAAGGCTTTTACAGTAATGACAGCTCCCATTTAGCTGAATTCAAACCTCCCTTTACTATGAATACCAAGGGACAACACATGCAACTTTAAATCTACCTGGATGGTTTATTTTATTCAGGCATCAGTTACCTTAATATATGTAAGAAAGTACTTCACATTTTATACACTTAAGAAAAGAAAGAGGGCTGGGGTCAAGAGAGAAAAGAGATCTGCCAAATGGAAAGAAAATTGAGAGGATCCTCTGCTTTGTGAGAAGCATAATGACAAAATAACTGACATCAACCTGACGAATCTAAAAATTATACATCCTTTGTAGTGGTTTCTAAGTTTCACAAAAGACCTCTCTACAAGTTTTCACTGCATATTAAGAGCTTTTTTGATGCTTTTTTTCATCACAGTTGGAGGTGATCTGTATTGTTATGATATTATTATCATTACTATTTTTAATACTAATAATGTTATTTGTTATCCCAGTTGAGCACAAAGGAAGAAGTTTCCTCCTCAAATCCATACAACTGCACCTGGAGATGAGGAGAAAGTGTCAAAAGTGTGCTGTCCCCTGTGCTGTTTTGTTCCATTTGGGTTAATTTAATTAATTGGATTTGGGGTCTTATAACGTTAGCATGCAGCCTCACAGGTGATGATAGGGGCTGACCTGTGGCTCACAAACTGGACTGATCACATCAGGAAGGTTGCTGGCTTGATCTCTGGCAGAAGTTCGAAGCCTGAATTAGATCTTGAGGCTACGCTTCGATCCTTGTATGATAAGGTGGGCAAATGAATATGTCTTTAATTTGGAGATGAAGTATTCAGGCTATGAAGCTGACATCTAGGTTTTGGTCAAATATTTATACCCTGCTTTACAACGGAATAGGTAAAAAAACTGAGAAGTCTTTTTTTACCCTTTAAAGTTTAAGTCAACTATCACTCAAAACTGTAAGAATAAAATTCCAGCAAAACAAAAATGGCAAAGAAAGAGCAGAGAAGATAATTATACCCACAGTATGCACAATTGCAACTCAACAAAAATACCATCTTCTGAGCTAGCTCTTTCAAGTAGGATAAGAAAAAGATAACCTGGAGCTTATGATACAATTAATCCTGATGCTACATCTACCTGCAAGGATAATGAAGAGAAGATGTTATGGCAGATTGCAAACCAAACCAAAGGCACAGGAACAAATCACATCCCTGTAACCTGAAAAAAATCATATTTATCTTAGGGTCATGTGCATGAGATCAGAAGAGAATGTTGCACAGAGCTAAATTATAATTAACATTTACACACCAGCACACTTTGGTGGTGCTGCTGCCTCTCAGGAGACCCAAAAGAGACTGCTGCAACTGCCAAGGGGTGAGGAACATTAATATTCCCTCTTTTTCTCCCATGCCTACAGAAAGGCCTCTACAGGACACGAGTGCACTGGATGTAGCTTGTGCCCTGACCCCTAAATATCCAACAAAGAAGAGCTTCAACATGAGAGGAGGTATCACTCCATGAAGAAAAGACAAAATTGTAGAAGATGTGATTCCCTGAGCAAGACTGTCTAGCTGACCCCAGTGCTCTCACCAATAACATAAACTGGTCTGTTGCTGTTGCATGGACTTGTTCTGAGATTGTCTTGACCAGTCTTCAAGCTCACTTCCACAAAGAAGGCCCACCATTTGGCTTTCCAGGTGCCTGGCCTTCTCCTTCCTGCTGCAGACTAGCTGACTACCTTTCAAAGGTGGGCCCAGGAAGACAAAGCATGTGAGAGGGAAGGAGAAGGGGATTGGTTTCAGACCATTCCCATGAATACACCTCTAGTGTCTTCTTTTCAGAGGCTTTCTTGTTAAGCAAGGGTTGCAACAAATTCTCTCACATACTCTTGCAGGACCACCTTTGTTTCAGCTTTTCTTTCACTTGTGTCTTCAAAGGATCAGCAATATAATGGGAATGAATATCCAGAGCACAGAAGGTAAAACTGCATCCTGCTCTGAAACACTCTAGTTAAGGCGCTGTATGTTAATGCAGCTGTATTTTAAACAGACATTTGAAAGAGAAGTAGCTTTGACAAGATGCCAGTTTAGTCATTTTGAGTCTATCACAGAAAAGCAAATCTGTCTGGAAATTCTCAGAGGAAACAAAGTTTTCCTGAAGAATGACAAATTCTTGACCTGGACCTATTTTGTTTGCAATAACAGGGGTGATACATACTTCTGCCAGAGCAAAACAGTGTTTCTAGGGTTCCAGATAGATTTGCCCCTGCTTCTGAGTCACTGGGACCCCTGCCTGCCCGTTTCTGTTATCAGCTGCAGAATAAGGGCATTTTCAGTTTGCCTTTATTTTAATTGGCCTTCTATTGGCAAGAACTGGCTGAAAAAAAAAACAACAAAACAAAACAAAAACAAAAAAAAACCTACCTCACTCTCTAAAACAACCGAACAGCTCTCTCACAAATACATGGTGAAAGCAAAACTTTCTTTTGTGAGGTGACCTTGATTTCTTTCTCTCTCAGTAAGAAAAATATGACTATACTGTCAATGCTGGATGTTACTGATCTGAGATCACTTGGGCTTTATCTACACAGGGGATTTACACAGACTTTCCCACTGAGCAGAAAGCATCAGAAGTAACAATAGTGGTTGTGGTGAATAAGCTCTGGAGGCAAGATCTGTATTTTATTAGTCTTTTCAAATGACTTACTAGCTTCTCAGGTGTTAGAATACCTTTCTCGGGAAAGAGAAGGAAGGACAAATCACTGATATTGCTACCTCCACTAAATCCAAGCCAATCTCTCACTTGGGATAAATTGGTGGAAACACATTGAAAGCAATAAATTAATGTTTATTCACAACCAACCTGAGGATCTGTATTTTCATATGTGAATACAAACCCACAGAGAGAGTAGAACCAGGCAACTACTGACACTAGATTGATTTTCTCATTTTCTGAGTCTGGCAGTATGTTACACATCCCAGAAGCAGATTTGCCACAGGCCTAATACTTCCCTACATATATAATATTTTAGGGGATGCTGCTGGAGACTCTGCCTTTACTAATTTAAATATTTGCCCATTTCACAAATCTCAGCTCAGTTTCATAGCATCACAGAATCATCAAGGTTGGAAAAGACATTCAAGAATATCAAGTCCAACCATCTAGTCTACAACCCCTAACCCCTAAACCATCTTATGAAACACCACCTTTGCTTCATTTCCTCACCATTCTGTGGCACACAGTGGCTTGCTGCAAATTAAGAATACCAACACTGAAAAGTGGCAGAGGCAGAGAAGAGCTATGTTAAGTTATTTTTCTTAAAATTGAGTGAATCTAGCCATTGGTGTTCACTGGTTTAAAGTTTTACAGCCATTGCAATGGCATCTCTCCTCCCTGGAACCCAGTGGCTGCCACTGTATATCTGCAGAGTGCACCTGCATGGTGTGGGTCTGTTTCTTCTCTGATAATACTTGTGTTATTCTGGTAATTACTGAGCATTCCTGGTTCCTGGACACTACACTGTTACAATGCACTGTGAAAGTACCACTGAAATTAGTGGGCATCTGAAAGCTTTCTCCTGTAAATTGCTCAAAGGGAAACCTTTTCTTTTCTACTTGCAAATGACATGAATGAGAAAAGAAATAAAGTTGGCCACAGCTCCTTGGTGCCTGATTAACAAAGTACATGCTGGTCCAGCATGCTTGAAGGATAATAATTCAATTTAAAGGTATATATTAGAAGCACAAGCTACAGCTGATTCTGTGCACTTTTAATTTGCTTAACTACCAGGTTTACAGAGAGAAGGTGGAACTCTTGCTGAGATGTTCACTCAGTACAGAATGACACACCACCACAGACTGTCAGTTATCCAGAAGAATTCAGAGCTGTGTGGTGCCCTTCTTTCTGTGTTGTTTTCTAATTCAGAACATTCCCCTTGCTCTATATCCATCCCTCCCAGTACTATGGGGACCAAACATACCAGGGGATTTCACAATGTGTTGCAAAAGCTTACAAACAAATTTTAAAAGCACAAACCCTTGATGATTTCTGACATTTACCAACATTTATGTTCCAAAACTGCACTATTACTACACTTCTAAGGAAAAAAATTATATCAAGTTTGATGTCTATAACAATTCAGCCATCAATAACAACATCACAGTTTTCCTTGTTATCTCATTAATCTGGTGTTACTTGTCCTTCTCATAAAGTGTGCAAAAGTGTTATAATAATCTTACTGTTATATTAATTGCTATTAAAAATCATAATTACTAGAACTCACTGATAATTTTTGGCAGCAGTTTCCAAGCTTGTTCCACCTGGTTTAACTTCAGGATTCATAATTTCTGGCAACCCCTATAGTTGCAGCTACATTTCTATCAGTGTCACACACACAGTTGGGATAGAGATACCTTACATGAGGAATTGTAGCGACTCAGCCAGATCATTAAATCCTCCTTTTCCCCCTCAAACCCCTTGTCTATCCAGGAAATGAAAAATAGCAGAATATGCATAAGGTGAGGGCTCTGCATTCTAAGTACCTTTCAAGACCCCTTTATTTTTTTCTCACAGTGAGAGGGGAATGTAGTGGAAGTTCTACCTGTCAAGACTTTCAGGATCAACTGGAAGCAAAAGTGGAAACATGTATCATCTTGCATTATCTTCTCAGGATTGCAAACTAGGTGATCTAATAGGTCTTATCCATCTTCATAAACCTGGGAACACCAAGTAAATGTTCATTTTGGGCTTTCTTTCCATCAAGCTCTATATACCTGATATCTAAGAAAAAACAACCAAAAAGCCTCAACCTATATCTACATTTAACTAAACTAATAGCACGGCTCATTTAATCTGTAAATTTTACATCTGGAAGCAACGCATTTGGAGTTTTAAGGCTGAATATAAGTTTCAAAGTTCCACTGTCCTGGACTCCATGAGAATCTGAATATTTCCTCAGAATTTACAGTGTGTCCTTATCACAGAATCACAGAATAATTCTGGTTGAAAATTATCTTTAACATCGAGTCCAACCTAATCCTACTTGTTCAGTGCCAGTTAATGCTAAACTCTATTCCCAAGCGCTACAACAACACATCTTTTAATCACTTTCAGGGATGGTTATTCAACCACCTCCTTGGGCAGCCTGTTCCAGTGTCTGACAACATTTCTGGTGAATAAATTTCTCCTAATATCCAATCTAAACCTTCCCTGGCACAACTTGAGATCATTTCCTCTTGTACTGTTAGTTGCTACTAGGCAGAAGAGACTGACCCCAATCTCATTACAGCCTCCTCTCAGGTAACTGTAGAGAGTGATGAGGTCTCCCCTCGGCCTTCTTTTCTCTATACCAAACAACCCCAGTTCCCTCAGATGTTCCTTGTAAGACTTTTTCTCCAGACCCTTCACCATCATCATTGCCCCTCTCTGGATTCACTCCAGCACATCAGTGTTCTTATTGTAGTGGAGACGCCAAAAATGAACACAGTATTTGACGTGCAGCCTTACCAATGCCCAGTAGAGGAGGGCAATCACTTCCCTACTCCTGCTGGTGACACTATTGCTGATACAAGCCAGGAAGCTGCTGGTTTTCTTGGCCACCTGGGCTCACTGCTGGCTCATGTTCAGAGAGGTGTCAACCAGCACCCCCAGATCCTTTTCCTCTGGACAATTCTCCAGCCACTGTGCCCCATGCCAGTACCATTGCATAGGATTGTTGTGAACCATCTGCAGGACCTGACACTTGGTCTTGTTGAACCTCATATGATTTGCCTCAGCCTATCAATGCAGCCTGTCCAGATCCTTCTGTAGAGCCTTCCTACCCTCAGGCAGATCAACACTCCTGGCCAAGTTAGTGTCATCTGCAAATTCACTTAGAGTGCACTTGATCTCTTCATCCAGGTCATTGGTAAGGATATTAATAATAAGTGGCCCCAACACTGAGCCCTGGGAAACACCACTGGTGACCAGCTGTCAACTGGATTTAACTCCATTCACCACAACTCTTTAGGCCTGGCTATTCAGCCTTTTTTTTACCCATCAAAGCTTACACCGATCTAGGCCATACGTAGCCAGTTTGTCCAGGATAAACTAGCTACATACAGTGTGACCTCTAAAATCCCGTGGTGCATAGAGGATATGAATTACAATTAAATACATACCTGGCTCTGGATTATAAGTCAAAGAATTCTGAAATGTATTATTATGCTCCTGCAAACAAATTTTGCTGGTACATGTAGCAAAGAGATACTGTCTGAGATATGGATGCAAGTTGGTTCCCCAGACATAAACACTGAAGGTTAAGGTTACTCTGTAACCTCACTATAAATCCATATCTGAAAATATTTAGCAGACACTATAGTGGAGGTCTTCCAAATAACAGAACAAACACTTCTGTGAATCATAAGGATTCCCAAATCAATTCCAAACTTTCTAAGATGTTCTGTAAGTCAGCAATTATTTCAAAGGAAGTTGAAGGTGTTCGATAGCTCTGAAAAATCACAGCACAAATTGTACAGAGCACACAGCAATACAGGTGTTCATATTATTACTTTCTGCCTCAGGAGTTTTGAGAGAGGCAATCCACAGCAGACACTGTTTTAGATTCCAGCCAATATTTCAGGTTTCAACCGCTAGAATCACATTAGTTATGTAAGCCACTTTTCCAAAATGCATTATGAGTTAATAATTTTGTACTTAAAGATACACGTCTTCTACTGTTTAAAAGTATTATTAGTGGAATTGAGAGGGCTTCAAGGAGGAAAAGTAGCTTCCAGTACTCTGCTCATTAAAAATATTAAATAAAATGGAGAAACATTAAAGTTTCATGCTGAACTTTCAATGTCGTATTTTTTTACGATTTAACCCCAGTCTTCTCAATTCATTTTTGGCATCTATTAAAAACTAAACTGAACAATTCTTCCAATCAAACAATTGTGGAGCTCTTTAATTTTCTGAAAGGTTGCCTGAATACATGAAGGTTGCCTGCATTGTCATAACTTGCAACATCTGAATGACTACAATTATTTGTAATACCATTTCCTTATTTAACAGTCCTTTGTGAGGTGACAGTAACAATTCCTAAACTTTTACTGTCATTAGAAGGGATCATTGTCAAGGACATAGAACTACTCGAAGTTAAAAGAGGAAGAAAGTAGAGGAAATGTCCCTCAGTGAGTAATTCCCCCCATATAAGCCTGAAAACAGAAAATTCGAGGTTCTTCTTGACCATTTGGCTTCTCTGAATTTTTGGATGACTCATGGTTTTGCCAATTACCAAATAGAAAATAAGGGGATAGAAGCCTCATAAATCAGGTGTGTCAGCAAAGTGCCCATGTTCAAGGAAAATAAATACTCACCAACTGACCAAAAGAGGTGGCAGAAGGTAGCCAGGACCATCTACCTGACCATCTGTGGGGAACAGTCCCTCTTCTTCCCCTCTGTATAAGACTAAACAACAAATGCCTTTCAAGTCAGCAAAACAGGAGTGATGCCTTTTCACTGATTCACTCAAGGACAGAATGAGCAGGCCTCTTGCCCTACCAGATAAGTGCATAGCAAAGAAGCAGCACAAGGGTCATAATAAGTGGCAGAAAAAATAGACAATAGGTTAAAAACTGCCTCTAACAGAATATGTACCTGGCCAATGGTGATTGGCTAATTCAGACCGTGGTGCTTTCTGAAACAATGGTCTCTGATCCATAAGAAGAGAGTAGGATCTGCTCTCTGCGGGTCTCTGCTCGCTCTCTCTGCCTGCCTGGGACAAGACCCCGCTGCAGCACCTGAATCTGCCTCAGTGCCACTCCACTGCAAGGAGAAGCAAAGAGGGGGGCGCTGCCTGTGTCCACTCCCAGGAACCCTGCCTGCCCAGCCTGGACCGAACCGGACCGGACAAGCCTGCCCAGCCTGCATCTCCCACTAAGCCACAGGACCAGAGCCCTGTCAGCAGCAGGAAGGGGTCGCCCCAGTCACCGGGACGCAGGCCCCCCTGCAGATCTCCAGCCGAGCCTGCCAGCACTTTTGAGAACTGCGCTACGCAAGAAAGGAGGGTAAATACACACACACACACTTTAACTTTCTTACTAGGCTCAACTCCTACCCTTTCACTTCATTGATTTACACCTCTCCTTCGGAGTGTGCCTTCATAAACCTTGGTGCCTTTGAATCCCTTTTCCAATATATATACCTAGTTAACCTCTCCTGAACCTTGATCCCTTAGTTTGTATTGTCCCTTAATAAATTGATTAATTGCAAACTAAACATTGGTCTCAGTAATAATTTGTGAGCGTGGTGGGAGGGTACTTTAACCTACCCTCTTAGAAACGAACCCTCAGCGGCAGCTCCTCTGAGAGAGGCAGACGCTCGGGCTTTTTTAACAAACCCCTCCACATTGGGGGGGAAGTCGCGAAAACATCCTGATAGCCGGTAGCCCTCTGGTACCGGCTCGCGACACCATCTGAATTCTAGCAATTTTTTATGCCTAGGGATCAAAGTGCACCCTGTGAGGCTATGTGTTATGAAGCAATACAAAAGGTAGTAGATTTTACCCGTGACAATATCTTTTTGTACTGGTTTTGCCTGGGATAGTTAATTTTCTTCACAGTAGCTGGTATGAGGCTATGCTTTGGATTTGTACCGGAAATGGAGTTGATAATGCAGAAAGTTTTTGTTACTGCTGAGCAGTGCTCACACAACGCCAAGGCCTTTTCTCCTCACCTCATCCCACCAGCAAGGAGGCTGGAGATGCACAAGATTGTGAGAAGGAACACAGCTGGGACAGCTGATCCCAATTGACCAAAGGAGTATTCCATACCTTATGATATCATACTGAGCAAGAAAAGGTAAGGAGAAAGGGCAGGATGTTTGAAATGATAACATTTATCTTCCCAAGGCAACATTTTGAGTGATGTAGTCCTGCTTTCCTGGAGATCACTGAAAGCTTGCCTGCCATGGGAAATAGTGAACGAATTCCTTGCTGGAATTGGAAGGCTTTTTTGTTACTTACTAACTCAACCCATGAGTTTTCTCACCTTCACTCTTGCAATTTGCCCCCATCCCACTGTGAGGGGAGTGAGCAAGTAGCTCTGAGGTGCTTACTTACTGCCTGATGTCAAATTATGACACTTTTACACGTATGTTCACAGATCTATCTGTAAGGACTGCAGTCACAGATCCTAGTTCAATTTCAGACATCTAGACTTCTTACCCAAATGTCTGATGATATTACCCTTTGCTTCATCACATCCTTTCAGCAGAGTCACTCATGTTAGCCTGTTTCTTTCTCCATCACTCTGTTTGAAGTTAACTACTTAAAATATTTTCTTGCACTGTCACCTACTATCCAGAGCCCATAGTCCCTGCTGATCTTGCTTCCCAAGTATTACAGGCCATGCACACTTCAGCTGCTGAGAAGGTCGTCTTACCTGCATGAAAAATACTTGAAAGAATACTATTTTTCTCTTCAGCCAGCTAGGCACATATTTTCATGTCTTTGTGTAAGTGGTCCTGGGAAAAAAACAACAACCTGAAATGTTTTGGGAAGGATAACTGTCAATTTGTCTTTGTTCAAGAATCTGACAGTTGTCCATCTGCCCAGAATTGTGCCTGTAGCCATGCATGCCACACTGTATATTTAATTTAGCATACTCCTCTTTGCAGTTCTACTTCCATAATCTGCATGTGGGTTTCCAGTCACACTAATGCTTTCGTGGTATGGCCATTTAGTAACATCTTGAAAACAACTGAACTTCCCAGAGATGCAGGAACCTGAGCTGCCATATACTACCACAGGGTTAGTGTTTAAGTGGAAGTAATTTAACACCCTTAATTACATGGTATGTTTAAGAACAACCATTAATAATCAATGCTTGCTTAGTTATATCCATAGAAATTATTGTTCAAGCAAGTGGTTTCTGCTGCCTCCAAATAAGCTTTTAAAAATCAGGTCCTTCTTACCTGTTATAGATCAAGCCATCAAATGTATATATGATGAGGATTTTGTCCTTTGCAGAGAACAATAATCCAAACAGTTCAATGTATTACCATTCTGTGAAGGTCAGAACTAAAACACTGCTAAGCCAGACTAAAAACTGACTTGAAAAGTATTCTCCCACTCCTATGTAATATGAATGCCATAACTTAAAGCTATAGTAGTTTAGCATGACAAAAAAATGCTTTTATTGAATGCATAGCCCTTTAGTGCATGTATCTTGACCAGCTTTTGATTTTACCTATGGGTACAACCCATCTTTTTTGCATGATGGGATCCAAGTAGTCATACTGAGTTGAAAAAGTAGAAATATACTAATATTGTTATGCAACTTGAATGATATATTTCATTATGGAGGTGCTTATTTCCTTACAGGCTTTAAAGTTACAGCAAACTTCTCAAACATCTTTACACACATAAATCATTCATTCAGCTTTTTATATTTCTGGCTCATTTCCTGACTCAGGAATAAGCTGTAGTAATTCAGGTACACATGAAACTGTCACCAGGCTGCTGCAGTCCTTATATGCAGCCAAATACATACTCTGCCTCCAGTTTTTTGCTGTTGTGATTTTGATTTTGCAACACCAATAAGGCATTTCAGATGTAACACTCTTCAGGGATTATTACTGAAATTCTTGGGCAGTTATAGCTACTCAGACTCCATCTCTGTGACTCCACACAGACTAAGCAGAATTCTGTGGCATTCTAGTAGGTATTTATTTACATGGATAATACCAAGTATCATTGGCTAAGGCAGACGGCCCACAAAAGCAGGTTTTCTCCTTGTCTCCTATTCCAGGAGGAGATTGGGTGCATACATTTTGCCTTACATGACATGAAATCTTGTCATCCTCCCACATCCCTCAATGTGTTTAAGAGTGGTCTAGATGTGGCGCTTGGGAATATGGCTTAGTACTGGACTTGGTAGAGTAGGGTTAATGGTTGGACTAGATGATCTTAAAGGTCTTTTCCAACCTAAGTGATTCTGTGATGCTATGATTCTATCCCACTGGGCCATCCCATAAGGGAATAAATTCATAAACTGCTGAAATCAATCTCAGAGGAACTTCTTTTTTTCCTGATGTTGAAAGGTAGTCCAGGAGTGGAAGGAGGAAGGTGTCTGACTACTCTTTCTCTTCAAGATTTCTGAATTAAAAAAATGAAATCAGATAAATGTATTGCATGGATAGGTTTTAAATGTCTAACACTTTAAACAGATGAGTATGTTTGTTCAAGAATTTTTCATGGAAATTGTCTTAACTTTGTTTTGGCCAGTGAGAACTGCGTAATTCCAAATTGTACATGCTAAACTGGAACTGCTGAATTGCAAATGGCAAAGTCCTCTTCTGAGATAAAATGTACTCAGAAATCTTAGGCTTGTTCCAATATGCCTCTATTCAACCCTACTTCAAGGTGAAAGGCAGCTTAAATATAGTGTGATCCATCCTCAAAATTGCATGAAACTATTCCCTTTTTCACTATCTTTTGCAAGTTTCATAAGGCTCATTTACATGACTCCTCTTGACTAAAATGTGTTTTAGAAGTCTCTTATATTTAAATATCAACAGTTGTTTACTGGAAGTGTTCTTCAGTGGGTTGCTCAGTCTCTGCATTTCTACTCAGTTTGTTCACATCTGTGAAAAGTAAGTGCATGTTACCAAAACCTCAGAACTAACCATTTTAGCCAGGTCACCTGGAAGTCATGCAGCAGCAGAATAATCTTAAAGAGGCATTTATGTATCTCACTGAGAATAGCCCATGCTTTTATAAAATGGTTACAAGCTCTGATTCCTGACATTTGCAGACAAGCTGGGTTAATTTTCTCACTTTCTCGGCTTGATTCGGTCTGAGAGAAAGAATCTCTATCTTGCATTCTCTGATCTTCAGCTAAGTAAGATGAGCTATTTGTCAGGCAGTACAAATATCAGTTAGATGTCTCTGCAAGATGACTTGCTGCCATAGCTAGGTAGAGCCCATGCCCTTTCAAAAATTCCTCATGAAAATTCCCTACTTATTTCAGAGACTCTTTCCTGTCTTTATGCTTTATTTTGTCCACAGTTTTCAGGGATTCTTTTGTTGGTGCTGTTCAGACAGTGCAATAAATAAAGTGAGCATGTGTCCCTTTCCCTCACCCAAAATTCTTGCAGCATGTTTCCAAAACTCCAAATAGAGTCCAAATTAATCCACCTGTGACAAAACACAGTTTGTGTTCTCCATCTCCCCTAACAGTTTAATGGTGGTTTTTCACATAGGCATTTCCACAGGCCAGTAGATACCGGTAGATAGCACAGATATTATTATAAACTAGGTAAACTCTAATCACTAGTGTTGGCCTGGATATGCTAACATAAAATAAATGGGAATTCTTTGGAAATATGTCAGTTCATCATCAGTGCTATCTGTGTTTAACATGGTTTGCAGGTAGCTCAGTGTGGGAAATGGTTCATCATCTTCCCCGCATAAGTAGAAACAAAATGCCTTTTAGGCCAGCAAAGCCCTTCTGATGATTATTCCCAGCTAAGGGACCAAAAACAGGGCTGCTGCTCAAGGGCAAACGAAAGCAGAACAACAGGTGCGGTACAAGGCAGGAAGGATGGGCAACAAGTGATGCATTGCCCCAATAGTTACAGCCCCACCTTGGGGCTCATGGATGCCAATTGGCACTGGACAGTGACACTGGCTGGACAGGGAGGTCACGGGGGTGTAAAAAATTGGCGAATGCAGCAGGTGGGACCGAGGCCTCCTCGGACATTTCTTGCCTGGTGCTGGGACTCAGCTGGGCCTGCCCACCCCGGGGATCGAGCCTGAGCAGTGAGTGTGCCAGTCCTCTCGCCGCTCTGCCCCGGGACTGGAACCTGCCTGCTCCTCCTGCTTAGGGGGTCACCCTTGTAACTGGGAAGCCTCTACGGACCTGCTGCTGAGCCCTGCCAGCTGGAGAAGAAACTGCATCCCAGGAGCCACACATACACACACACACACAGACACACTCTCTAGCTGTCCTGCCAGGCTCAACTCCTCCCTCCCTCTCCTTTGATCCACAACCCTTCCTCAGAGAGAACACCTTAAGGGCACAGCACTTTTTGCATCACCTCCCTAAAGGACACATTACTTCCCTGATACATCCCTGGGAGCCATTTGTCATTTTTATATCTTCCCCAAACATCATCCCACAGTTTGTGTTAACCGATTAATAAACCGATTAATTTGTGTAGTAAACATTGGTCTCAGTAACAATTTGTGAGCGTAGTGAGGGTGGTGCTCTGATTCCCACCCTAAAATAGGGTCCCGCAGCTGCCGTTCCTCTGTGAGAGACGAACGCCACGTGTGACCCTCGGTCTCATTCAAAAACCCCTCCAGATTGGAAGGTCAAGTTGTGAAAACATCCTGACAGCTGGTAGCGCCCCTGGCATCAGCTCACGACACTCAGTCAGAAACATTTGGAAGTTCTGAGTATTTCCTTTTCAGGAAAAAAGAAAAAATAAAGAGCTAAAAAAAAATGGGGAAAAGTTTGCTGGGAAAAAAGCTCATGACAAAAAGTGGAGAAATTGATCAATAATCATAATAATATTATGAAATTAACTCACTTTGTTTGGAAGAGGAAAAGGAGCTTGCAAAAATACTGTTACCATATGTCTGTTGTGTAAAACCAAATTAAAACAATCCAATGGAACTCATGTATTTGTAACTGCCAGAATAAAAAGTGGGCAAAAAAAGTTGAAGCAACATTTGTTCAGGATGTTCCCCAAATAGCAAAATTTCAGATGTGAGGTTTCTCCTTCTATTTTTTCTATGTATGTGGTTCTATCATATTTAACTTTACACAAATCGGCATCATGCTTCTAAGCAACAAGCAGGAAAGCATATCATTAGAGATAACTTCCCAGAAAACCAAACAAACCACATTACACCTCCTCCAGAATTTCTTAATGCTTATTGCCTGTATTTTGAGAAACAAAACATTCAGGATTCATACCACCATTCAAACTGTAGGGGCCCACTTATGTTGGGTTTCTCTTCTAATAGTTGGAGATGGACATCCACCTTCAGAGGGTTTCTTAGGTCACTAACCTAAGAATCACACCTCCAGTTAGATGCTTTAGCCTGTCTCAAAATGCCACTCTACTCTTATCCTCAGCATAGATAGGTGACACATTGGGCTCTTCTGTGAGTGGGTGATTGTTCATAATAATCAGCAGTAGAAATGTTGATCATCACCCTTTAATCAAACTCTCCTTTAAGAACAGTAGATTTTTTTTTTGAAGCTAAATAAAATACATGTTGGGAGTATTTTAGGCACTACTGGCTCAGATTGTTTTGTTAAAGAATACAGATTCAGCAAAGGGGGGAAAAAAGCATGTATCACTTGCAGCAACAAAGTTGGGGGGATTACAACTGGAAGGACTACAGAAACGTAATTTAATTCATTTATATAATATAAAAATGCATTGGGCAAAGGGAACAATCAAACTTTGGCATGGCAGGATTCCCCTCCAAAAACTGCTAAAGACAGAAGCGGACAAAAATAAATGAATTTTCTAATGGCCTATCCATGTATTAGATAAACACACGGGACAACATAAGCCTCATATTCAAATTTGACATGAGCATATCTGACTGGGCAGATTATACCAAGGGAATGAATGAATGATTAACAAGCAGCACCCTCACCATACTAATTCTGTACTTGTGCTATTGCTTGCCTTAACGCAAGCTTGAATCAAATCTACAACTGTTCAGGACATATAAAAGAATAAATTAAAAGGGAACCCAAAAAACAATAGCACTGCAGTAGTATTACCCACTTATTTCAATTTTCTCTAGCTTTAGCTTTCATTGGGGCCTCCTTAGGCGCTCTGCTGTGCTTATTTTTGTTAAGAACTTGTTTCAGATTTGGGATTCCAGAAAATCAGAAAGATCATTCATGCATAAGTCTCAGAGCACTGCTGGGCCTGTCTATGAAGGACCCAATTCCAGTCAGGCAGAGCTCCAAGGCAGCAGGAGGCCTAGCAGAATAAGGGCATATCATAGTTATGCAAGAGGGTTTTGTTCCTGAAAAGGTAAAGCTGCAATGATGCCCAGATTGCTCCAGGACAGCAGCTATTGAAGGCACCAAAGGGGTGATATAAGAATATTGACTTGGCGGTGGGAGGGGAAAAAAAAAGATGTAGATGTGTCTGGGGCTCTCTCTCCTATCCAGCATCTCTCAAGTTCAGGAGACCTTTTTCACATGTAGGTGGTTTAGAGGCAGTTTGGAGCCATTACTAAGCAGGTAGCAATGAAGAGGGGAGAGTGCTGGGAAGAAGAAGTCAGATACCAAAGCTGGCAAGGAACAGCTGCTGGAGCTGCAGTGACTTTATCAGACTCTTTTGTCACTTTGTCCCCCCAATCACCTGCCAGCATGACCACCTGTTTGGTCCAGCCTTCACATCAGGAAGTGTTTTTGCCCTGGTAAGAGCCTTGTTCTCCTCTTTTTCTTTCTGCTGCATCAATCTCCAACTACTTCCCTAACTTTTCCATACAAATTATCACCTTTTGGTCAAGAGCCACCTCAGCTACTCCCTAGATCATTCTTCTCCTTCCCTTCCCTCCCTAAGAAGCCTTTGCAGGTCACTCTGGAAGTCAAGCACTGTCCTTTTCCCTAAGTTGCTTCTCTTCATCCTTTAGCTGCTCTGCAGCAAAGCACTTTCTCCAGGTTTCTACAGTAGCAGCCCCCTGAGGTGAGCAATGGCCACACGAAATCACACTAACCTCCTGTTTTCACAGCACTCCTGTGCTTGGTGGCGTTACAATATTGCTCTTTTAGTATTATGAAATATTGAAATACTGCCACCACTGCTGCCCAGCCCGTGGGGTACACCATTAGCAGAATATACGAAAATAACACTAACAAGAGTTTGTGAATTGAATGAGGGGGAAAAAAAAAAAAAAAAAAAAAAAAAAAAGAAAAAGAAAAAGCTACTTAGTTTTGTGTGTAAAAATGCTTCTGACTATTTGAAAAAACAAGCAAAACCTTATTTTCTTCTTCAAATACATACATGCATTCACCTGCCTTTGCACTATAGAACATCTCTATGGCAATTTCACACAATATTTCTAAAAGTAATAAACAGTTATCTTTAAGCACCAATTGATACAACCAAGAGGGATGGCCTAGTAATAAACTATAAGGAGAAACAAAAAAGAGAATGAAAAGTCACATATGGAGATATATAATCACAGTCATACTTGTAAGTTTATGATGCTTTTAAGAGAGGCATTGACATGGGATGGAGAAAAGGGGTGTGTAGACCATACAAAGAGTTTACAACTTCTGTTCCAGCAATGCTAGAACAGTGAAGTAGGAGCTATTATGCATACATACAACTAGATAAGCGAAAAACTGCGACACCACCAGGATTTACTATGTTTAAGGTTTTGCAAAGCATCAGCACCAATTCACTGTCAATCTGCCTCCTTGCAGCCTGTCAGTGGAAAGAACCAGGGGCAAATTTAAGATAGACAGTAGTCCTTAACCTGAAGATCAAAGATACCACATCCAAGGACTGTTCCTTCCAGGTGCCCCTCAACCAGAAACCATCTGGCATCTTTCAGTACCTGTTGGCAAGGCTTCTTCCTGTCTAGAAGTGGCCATGATCCCCCATTCACTAACACAACAATACTGCACAGCTGCTTAGCCTACTGTGCTGTCTCTCCAAGACAGGTTTTACTTTCAAATAAAAGTCTTAACAACCTCCTCACCTCTGCTCCTAGCATCTCACTCAGGTACTTAGCAGTTGATGAGATGGCTTTCCACTTATCATCACTCATGTTGGCCATAGGAAGCCCTGATTTGTCCCTCCACATCTGCTGCCTCTGTTAGTTCATCTGCCTTTGACACAAACTACTCTGTTTACTCTTGGCTAGAAAGTGACAGCTGTTAAGCTGCAGGCTGCCTTAGTATCCAGACACCACTGGAACATTCATGCTCTCTCCAAATGCTTTTTTTATAACAAGGGTTTCTTCTTCTGCTCCTTCCCACACTCTGTTCTTCTCAGTCACAAGTTCACTCTTAGCAACATGGAGACTTTAAATCTAACCTAAAAAGAGTTGGCTCCAGACTAAAATGCCAGAGTTCCCAACCTGTTACACATTCAGTTTTCATTTGTATAAAAAAAACATATCCTTTCAGGCTAGCCAAACTGCTCTGCAAGTGGATGCAACTTCTTGTGACAGCACTGAGAGCTTTTGGTGCTTTTCATTAGGCCAGATTATGGCTCATTTTCTGTATCTGTAAAGCTCATGAATCAGTGCATTTCTTTTTCTGAAAACATATTAAGAGACTGGGACCCAGGTGAGTTTAATACCTTTGGAGAATATTTCGCCTTTCTAGAAACATTCAGATTATAAACAAAGCCTTATGAAGCAATTAATTTCTGCATGCTAGTGACAGAATTGCTTCACAGTTACACTGTGAAGTGACTTTGTAACAAATGTCTAATTTTCCAGACCACTGGAAAATATTTTTGATTGCTTTTATGTAACTATTTCAGATGAGTACTGATAGTTTTCTTTATCTATCCTACTTATTAGTGCTTCTGGTTTGCCCAGAGGCATCTATTGCAAACATTAAAAAGTTAGGTCAAAGGATCCAGCCACATATTAGTGTGTGAATTATTTTTTTTATTTCCTCAAGCTGGACATGTTTTTAATTCAGTACAATTTCTAATCATTGGCTGGAACCAGAAGCAGCAGTCAACACAATCTAATTATGTGCTGAGAATTGTTTTCAGAAAAGTGACAAATACTAATAAAGATTAAGTTTACCCATACAAATATTACTTAAAAATAAATAATTATGTGCTCTCTTTAAGGGCTTGGATGGTGTTTTTGTTCAAAATAAACATAAAGGCCATCAAGAACGTTCTGCAAATACTAGTAACAAAGTCATAAACCATAGGAGAGGGCCTAGATGCTCTGAGGGCATCTTCAATTGATTTCAAACACTTATAGTGCTAGCTATTAATTTAAATTCTGTCTAAACCTTGAACAACCGAACTGAGAGAATTATCTACAGCAATTAATTAATTCCAGTAAATTTATCTGTTTGTGAACTGACCATAAATCATTATTTGCAATATTTGGATCATCATTTAATCATTTAGAAATGCAAGTTTTATGCATGCTATCAGCCTATGGGATACCTAAAAATTATTTTCTGTCACAATTTATTGTCTGCACTTCAAATTTCATCACAGTCAAATATTACAAAATACAACAGTATTCTTCTCAGAAGTTTTGCAGCCCATTCTGTATGATTTAAAATAAATAATAAAAAAAACCAAAACAGATTACTTCTACGTGCTAGTTTAAAAAAAAAAAAAAAAAAGTTGATTGAATTGTGTCAGAATGCTATTCAATCCAAAGACAAGCATATCCCTGGATAGAGATAATTCATGTATTAAATGTCTGTCTTTCAAGCTACATGGAAAGAATACCTATACCTGTTGTTGCACCAAGATGGTGAGGTAACTATTGTTCATTGTCACAGAATCACAGAGTTGTTGAGGCTGCAAAAGACTTCCAAGATTATCGAGTCCAACCTATGACATAACACCACCACATCAGCTGGACCATGGCACTAAGTGTCACATCCAGTCTTTCCTTTAAGACCTCCAGGGATGGTGACTCCACCATTTCCCTGGGCAGTCCATTCCAACGTCTAATCACCCTTTCCATGAAGAGGTGCTTCCCAATATCCAACCTAAACCTCCCCTGGTGCGGCTTCAGTCCCTGCCCTCACATCCTGTCAGTAGTTGCCTGGGAGAAGAGCCCGACCCGCACCCAACTGCAGCCTCCCTTCAGGTACTTGTAGAGAGTGATAAGGACCCCCATGAGTCATGTACCATGTAACTAGAGATATAGTACAGGGATTTTCCTGGAGAAGTATGTGCTGATGATTGAAAGTTGGACACCGTGTGCTTAGAAATATTATAGTCATGAGGAAGCCATTGTGACACACGAGACAGCTTCTCGAGTTCAGAAATTGTTGTAAAAAGATTACAGATCTTTGGATGAAAGAGTTGCCCCTGGCTGTTGCCACTGAATTCAGAGCAACCTGTGCATTTGTAAATAATTGGACTTCTTCATGCACCCCTCTCCTTGTGAAAGCACTACTTGAAACATCTAGTTCTCTTCTATAGGTAAGACAGTCCCTGGGATGCTAATATCATCTGTCCTACATTGAATCCAACATTTCCATAATCAAACTGGTCATCTAACTCATGAAAAGGAACCTATATCAGGAGAGAGGGCAGCTGCAAAGCCTGTGAACCTACTTAAAGGCTACCCTGAGCACTGAAATTATCTCTATATAAGTGTTATAGATCTGTTCCTAGATTTTTTTCTTTCATTTTGACTTTTTTTTCCTGCTATCACTACAGTGTACAAAAAAATAATATTTATATAGAGAGATATGTAAAGAGAATTAGCTGGGATGGGACTCAACACAAACATTAATGAAAAAATACCTTCATACAAATGTGTCTGAGGGATCCTCTCTCTGTGGACATGCTGGTAAATCACTTATGGGAAGCTGTGATCCTAAGAAGCCAGAGAGATAGAAGAGACCTTCAAAGAGAATTTCAAGTTAATATCTGACTGGACTGCTAGCTGGGTACATTTTTCCATTACTTGCCTACTCACCACAGAAGTTCTTTTCTCACGGAAATTAATACAAATTACTGATGTCAGTTGAGCCAGAATTTCACTTAACAGCGTATGTGAATATTCTCTGTCTTGGTCCAGCTCCAAGAGTATGAATAAGGGAAGTATTGTAAGCTTGAAATTCAGGGTTCTTAGGATTTCATTAAAAATTCACAAATCAGTCTATTTTCCCAGAGAAACGGGACAGGTGTCAAGCTAAAATAGATTTCTTTGCTGAGAAAACATAGCTTAACTATCAAAAACATAGCAATTGCCATTTAGGCATTTTTTACTGTGAAAAATAGCTATCCTAATGAAACTGTGAATGAAGCCTGATTTGGGAGAAGAGTTGTAAATGAAACAGCAGAAAAACCCCAAATCCAAAACTTGTTAAAATCCGCAAAACCAAATCTGTACATTTTTCAAAGCATTGTGTTGGATGAAATAAAAATTAAAATGTGACCCATTCTAGCAATTTCCAGAAGTTACTGGAATAATTCCGCTTGATACAACTGGATATTACATCAGATTCCAAGTAACTGTGGGATATTAATATAAAAGAAGCAGTTCCCTATGTCACAGTTGAGATCTGTTATTTGGTTAATTTCTAAAAGACTGAACATTTATTATTTGGATTGCCTAAATTCTATCAGAACAAGCAGATTATTTTTTCTGAAGTCAAAATGGCACCTCTGCTGAGTACTCAGTTCTTTTAAAAAGAACCTCTAGAACTGTGCATAAAGGCAAAAATGTAATGAGTGCTACACACAGGTCCTTGAAATGTACCTCAATACACCATTCTTCGTCATGCTATCACAAAATTCTTTTGATAGGCAATTATAAGGGATAGATAATCTTAGAGCTCTGCTTATGAGTGGAAAATGTGACTTGGCTGCCTGCAACATGAAAGAATGCTACAAATTAGATCTAGTCAAGTAGTACAAAGAGTCATTCATTTACATATGCACAAAAAAGAAAGTACAAAGTTAGCGCTATCATTATTCAGGAAGGTCAAAATTAGTCCTTCATGTACATTCAGATCATCAGCAATTTATTTGCAAGAACTTCTGTGAATCCTAAAAAACCTCAGAAATTTAGCACCAGTAATTATCTTGAAAAACTTTACGAAATGTGCATTTTTATTCAATACTCAGCGTTCCTTATTTTAATTCTTCCAAGGAGGAACTATTCTGTGATAGCAACTGAAAAATCCCACAATGCCAGTGACGGCCAATGGCTAGTCAGCAGGATAGAATCATAAAATCATAGAATCACTTAGGTTGGAAAAGACCTTCAAGATCATTGAGTATAACCATTAACCCTACTTCATCGAGGCCAGCACTAAGCCATATCCCCAAGTGCCACATCCAGATGACTTTTAAACACATCCAGGGATGGTGACTCAACCACCTCCCTGGACAGCACATTCCAATATCTAACAACCCTTTCAGTGAAAAAGTTCTTCCCAATGTCTAGTCTAACCCTCCCCTGGCGCAGCTTGAGGCCATTCCTTCTTGTTCTACCACCAGTGATGAGGTCTTCCCTCAGGCTCCTTTTCTTCAGACTAAACAGCCCCAGTTCCCTCAGCTGCTCCTCATAGGACTTGTTCTCAAGGCCCTTCAGCAGCTTCGTTGCCCTTCTTTGGACACGCTCCAGCACCTTGATGTCTTTATTTTTATTCAATACTCAGCGTTCCTTATTTTAATTCTTCCAAGGAGGAACTATTCTGTGATAGCAACTGAAAAATCCCACAATGCCAGTGACGGCCAATGGCTAGTCAGCAGGATAGAATCATAAAATCATAGAATCACTTAGGTTGGAAAAGACCTTCAAGATCATTGAGTATAACCATTAACCCTACTTCATCGAGGCCAGCACTAAGCCATATCCCCAAGTGCCACATCCAGATGACTTTTAAACACATCCAGGGATGGTGACTCAACCACCTCCCTGGACAGCACATTCCAATATCTAACAACCCTTTCAGTGAAAAAGTTCTTCCCAATGTCTAGTCTAACCCTCCCCTGGCGCAGCTTGAGGCCATTCCTTCTTGTTCTACCACCAGTGATGAGGTCTTCCCTCAGGCTCCTTTTCTTCAGACTAAACAGCCCCAGTTCCCTCAGCTGCTCCTCATAGGACTTGTTCTCAAGGCCCTTCAGCAGCTTCGTTGCCCTTCTTTGGACACGCTCCAGCACCTTGATGTCTTTCTTGTATTGAGGTGCCCAAAACTGGACACAAACAGGTAATTTGGATATAATATATTGAAGAAGGTTTGACTGTAATTCTTAGACAGTATTTGTGTGACTAGGGTATAAGAATTAGCACACTGAATTAAACTGTTGATTCATCTAATTGAGATCCCAGTTCCACAAGACATCAAAATGATTCTCAATAATTGCAGAAAATTATTACAGCTGAAGTTTTACAGCTAACTGGACAGTTTGTGGCTCAGTGAGCAAGTGTTGTTCCACCAAATAAAAATATGGAATCTGTCATGATCCATAATAAGTCTTATTTTCTTTAAAGAAATCTACTAAAAAAAGGCAAATGGATATTGAAAATAAGAAATCACATGGATAAAGCACAACAAAAATTTTAACAACAGGCAAACACCAACTGATTCAAAAAGGTAAATTAATGAGATAAAAGTAGCTACAATGAGAATGTGTTATTTATGTTATATGGGTCTACTGAAATTACTATGGACTATTTATCAGCAAGGAATAACCCAGAAGAAGAGATCTAAGACAACACAGGTTGAGAAACAAAGATTTACAGACAAAAAAAAGCTTTTCTGAATGAAGCTGAATTTGAACTAAAAGGGGAAAAGAAGGAAAGTAGTAGAGTAGGAGACAACAAAGGGTGGTTATGCATTCATTGTACATGTGTGTGAGTCATAGAATCATAGAATCATAGTGTTAATTTGCTTACTAATTGGATAAGAGAAAAAGCAGAATCCTCAGGCTATAATCTCCTTTTATAATACACAATACATTTATTTCACAAGGAGAGGGGAGACTTCTAAGGAGAAAACAGACAGTAACAGTCAGTCCAACATCTGGCTTGCAGTAAGCCTTCAGACCCAGGAAAGGGAATGTACAGAACTGTACAGTTTAACCTCAGTCTTTAGACGTCAGCTATGCCACCAAAGCCTTCCAAGCATGGATCACCACTTCTGCCTTGAGCAGGGGTGGAGGTGGATCAATATTCATGTGCTACAGGCAAATAAGTAGTACAGAGGCACTCTACTTTTCCTGTGTTATCTTCACCTTGGTGAAAATGTTACTTCTCTTAAGACTGCTTTCCTTAGGATAGGAAATGCTCAAAATGCTCATGATACTGAAGAGTCATGTCATCCAAGACTGAGGCTAAAGATGATTTTGCAGTCAGCATAGAGAAGGATAAGACACTCTAGCAAGTGTATTCATTAACACAGTTCCTCAAATTTCTGTTTGAGCAGATTAATTTCTTGGAAAGGCAAAGCTCCAAGGGAGTAGGATGAAAGTCACATCAGGGCAGCCACAGCACAATTACTCTAACCAGTAGCATGGCCGGTCATAATGAGACCCAGGATACCATGAGATACCATGGAGAAGTATCTAGGTCATCTTTGTGAGGAAACTGGAAACTGAGGAATCCCTAAACCTCACCAATGAACTATGCAAGTGATGTGCTTGTGGGAGAGTAAAGACATCCCTTCACTTTCAGAAAATGAAAATATAGTTGAAAAACCTGTGCAAAAGAAGCACGGAAGGAAGAAAAAAAGCAAGAAAAACTCTAAATGTTTTTTCAGCATGTTTTCCTGCATGAGGAAATGATCAGATTGGCTATTAGCATGGGGCCCATTTCATCGAGAATTTATTTACTAGGATGAATATTGAGGCTGCATTATTCCATACTGGTTTGTTGTTTTGTTTTTTTTTAGCTGTGGGTGTTCTGCATGATTAACAAAGACAAATATCATCTTTTACCAAGGTTTATTCCCATCTATGCAATTGGATTTACTCCATAACAGAGAAAATCAAGTACAGGATTAGGAAATGCCATTTTTCCTCAAATACAAGCTTGTCAACATATGGAATTTGTGTAGAAATATATTTAAATGGATATTTGTAGTGTGTTTGAACACCGAATGGTATTTTGTTTTTTTCGCTTGTCAAATATATTTCTTTTCAGAGCAAGTGGCTAATAGAGTTGGCAGAAGACATGGAGTGTGCAAGCAGTCACTGAACTGTGTGATGAAGATACTTCACAGAATCACAGAATCCTAGGGGTTGGAAAGGACCTCGAAAGATCACCTAGTCCAACTGACAGAGCAGGATTACCCAGAGCACATCACACAGGAAAGTGTCCAGGTGGGTTTTTGAAGAGGCGGGTACTTTGGCCTCTACCACACTTTTCTAAATTGTACTTTATTATAGGGTCTTTAAATTAATTCAAAATTGCAACCCTTGATAGCTGGACAATTATATTTAATATTTGTGAGAGGCAGTCAAAGGGACAGGGCCTCTCAAAATGATGCCAGGTGATTTTCATATGACTGGCATTGCCTATGGTTGAAGTCAGGTGTTCACCAAAACTGGAAACACATGCAGATTTGGAAAAGAACATCATAAATATATGCATAACTTCCGTGTCCATAGTCTGCATATCGACATATTATGAAATTAGTCTAAGACATCACTGAACCTTGGAAACATTTTAAAATTTGTAAGCATCCGAGTTTTACGTTAAAGTGTATTAGTTGCTTAAAACTCTGCTTCTCGGCATAACCAGATCTGCCTTTTGGCTGGTCACACACAGCCCTGATAAAGATTAAAAAATTAAGATGTTATTTTCTGTTTATATCTCCCAAGATTCCCACAACACTTACTGGACTGACTTCTCATGAAAGGCAGATGTGAAAACCATTTTCATATCCTACCGTGTGTCACAATCTAGCATTACAGGAGGATGTGGGATTAATCCATTCCTGCCCTTCTGTATGAACCCATTGCAACACATTAACTAGTGCTAAAATGTTGACAGTGCCTGCTGTTGGGTGTGAATGCTTTTTTGCTTTTTTGCTGAGATTATTTGCCTATGCAAGAAACCAAATCAAAACAAAAAAGAAACCAAACCCCAAAAGTTTTACAATTCATGAGGACAAATACAATTTTTTAGCATTAAAGACAGAATCCTTTGCTATAGCCAACTAGAAAAAGACTTTATTACTTTAATGGCAAGATAGTTCAGCACATCATTTCTGCAGTCATCCAGCATTTTGTTCTGCATGGTGGCACAGCTTTCATGCCAGCTCGGTATAGATTCTACCCTTTATCTAGGTGGGCCAGAGACTCTCCCAGGAAGACGTGAGAGCTAAGTTTGAATTTGATCAAGATCAAGAGGCAGGGAAGAACATTTAAGCCTCCAGGTCCTTACAAGTTTGCTCACAAAAAGGCTAAGGAATAAAAGGGATTGGAAAGAGATGTGGGCAGCACCATCTGTTCCTGTTTTTAAATGAAAAAGAGAGATTCCCTGCTGTAGGCTCCAAGGAAAGGACATGAGGGTCTGCTTTACAGGGGTGATTTCATTTTGTTGTTCTTAAAGGAATCCATTTGGCTCTGCACAATTTACACCCCAGCCCTATCTTAGAATTTCCCTCCAGTTCAGCCTCAGCAAGTCCTTGGCTGAGCATGCTGAATTCAGCGTGGTAGTGCCTGTGTCCCACTGAGAGGCACGTACCTTTCCCAGCACCAGGAAAGAAGCTTGTGTGATGGGAAGAGCCTCAGTGCCTCACATAGTTTTGGCCTGTTCAGCACAGGGCACTGCCCCACTTGGGACCTTCTGGGATGCCATTCAAAATATTTGCTTTTGGGGAGCCATTGAATGAGGTCATTCCTACCAAAGTACCTGGTGCACACCACAGGGTCAGCAGCCAGCTAACAACACTGAGTAGTAGTTTTACACAGCCCCTGCTGGAGCTCTGTGGGAAGGCTGTCACCGAGGAATGGGAGGAGAGAGGACTCGCCTTTCTTCATGGAAGTAACACTATTAGATGTGCCCATATATACCAATGTTTGCGGGACCAAGTTCTTGATTAGGCCGGTAGGAATGCTTGTGTTTTGTTTTTCAGACGTTCCCCTGTTGATGTAAACATCTGCTGTCCTCAGTTATGACAGCAGAAAAGTGGCTGTTACAAACCCAGCCACGTAAATTTTCAACAGTTAAGCTGTCTGTGCCTCTAGCCAGTTGTAAAATAACAGTGAGAGCTGCAGCAGATTTCTTACTGTCGTTTGCCAGCTACTGCTCAAATGTACTGTTCCCACTTTTCCCTCTGCCCACTTCAAGATGATGAGGAGATAGAGAGAACAGTCTGCCCCCAATGATCTCACTGATAACACTCATTATAATACCTACAATGCCAAAACCTGAAGGTTTTCATAAAGACCTGCTGCATGCCACCTAAATTAGTTACTCACTGTTCACCAGTCCTGTTAGTTAACAAATGTTTAGTGTTTCGCTAGTTCCCTTGACGGTTGTTCCAGGGAAAAAAATATTCCTTTGAGGGTGACACAATTCTGCTCATTCCTCTATATACTACCAAAGGGCTTAAAAAACCTGCAAACTCCTGCCAGAATAAGTCTGAAATCCCTGGCTTTTGTCTGAAGAGAGTGAAATACTCCACAGAGAGGGTCAGGAATTGTTAGCCTCTGATGTTAACATTCCTTAGGTATCAGCAGCAAGCATGTTCCCCAGAAGTCAGAGCACATTTTACTGTATACCCAGGTATTATTGTAAATTGTATTCAAGTTTAAGCTAATAAAAGAAACAAACACAGCTTGCAAGAGGGAGGAGAGGGAGCTCAACTTTCACATATGGTGCGACACTAGATTTTGAAAAACAAAGACAATCTGCTCCCTCTCCTGATACCTAACATGCAGCACAAAAGCATAAAACAAGGCCTAATCAGAACTACTTTTATAAATGGATATTAACTAGTAGATTTCCATGTTTGAGGTAGAATAATTCTCTTACAGATCCATTCTTTTTCATTACACTTTTCATTTTGTTCCTCTAGGACTTGAAGAATCAGATAAATTTTCTTCTTATGTGTTTTACTAAATTTTTCCCTTCAATAACGTGTTTCATTTCTTTTACATTCCTTGATAAGTAGAAGAAACTTTGATCTTATTAAACCCTTAAAATCTTTCCATTTTTACCACATTTTCCTTTACTTATCTGAAACAATATTCTATCTTCAGTGAAATGTTATTAGAAATACAGTTATGATGCACATCCTTTCAAGCTGAACTAATGGTGAGAAACGTCCTTCATAAATATCATTAGCCTGCCAGTATTCTGATCACTAACACAGCAAATTATTGGCCTCAGAAGTAAACAAAATTCTGAACATAGGCTTAGAAAATACATCCCTTTATATATTCAAGAAACGATCGTCCCAGCATTCTAGACTTTGTCTTTCATGTTAAACTCACAGTATCTGTTTTGAAAAGCCATCTTCTACATTTGGCCTTTCACAGGGGTTTAGCAAAAGGCACAAAAGGTATGTATGTACTGAGAGTACAGGAGTTATACATTATGCTGAATACTCTTACCTATAGGCTTAATGTAAGTGTTTCTGTTGACTTAATGGAAACTGTATTAATGGTAACCTCAAAAACCCAGACTTTCATAGCCTCTGATGTCATTACTAGGGCTTAAGCTGTACGCCTTTTTTTAATTGTTTGAGACAGTAAATGTTTCAACCTATTTGCTCAATATCAAGCTATGACTAAATGACCCAGCTTAAAAAGTTACCTTGTATCAGTAGAATAAGGTTAGCTGTCTACACTCTTATGTGGCAGTCATGAGATTAATTTGACTTGGCTAAAATTTTCCAAAGTCTGAATTAAATCCAGAACTGTTAGACAAGTTATTAAATACAATCACAGTCACATTTTAGATTATGTGAAAGGTAGATAATAAAACTTACACTGACTTTCCTCCATCATTTTGTATGAACATGACCAAAGAGAAAACAAAAGACTGGGGAAAGGACAAGTTGACTGCTCACTGAAGGTAACCTGGACAAGTGCTAAAAATAGGATATTAAAATGTTAGGGTACCCTTTCTGGACATTCAGATGACACACCCTCTTTTTAAAATTAAATATTATTAAAAAATTAGGAACAACTAACAACACAGTAGAGTGAAATTTCTCTTTCCCAATGCTGTAAGCTATGCCTATGCAACAAAATGGAGTTGCAATTGCAACACAATGCAGCACTCTCATGTTAACATTATTCTTACATAATGAAACAATGAACTTAATGAAATTAAGCAGTTATGTACAGATGTCTTGTGTTCTTTTACCAAAATCTTAGATTTCTGCTTCCAGTGTGAATACTACCTGCATGAGCTAAAGTAAAGCAATTCTGCATAAACACATCCTCTTGGATTTCAGCAAAATAGAAACTCAACAGGACTAGGTTTGTGTAGTTTCTTGTTGATGGCACCAGACACAGTGAAAAGGTGCAAGAAAGATGCTCAGAAATAGTTCTTAGAAGATTTTCTGCTTATGTTCATACCATAAGGGCCAGCAACACTCCCATGAAAATGTTTACTGTCCAGCTGGTGGGTGTGCTTCTGATTTGTACTTTGGTTATGATCAGACACATACAAATGGGTACAGCTGAATTAAGAGACATAGTCAAAGAGGGTAAGTAATTATAAAAACATGGCAAGTCAGCACAAACATACATATATATATTAAATTTCACCAAGAAATTTGTAAGAAGGCTTGAAGGATGGCCTTACAACTGTGCATATATGAAAATAAGAAAAAGGCAAAAAAGGAAGGAAACTACTTTTCCACATGTACTGGCTTAGAACAAGCAATACTGGGCTTACATTTCTAGCAAATGGTTTTAAGTAAATGAAGACAGTGGGAATATAGAGGTGTGGTGTGTCCCTCAGGAGACTTTTAAAGAGGTAAGACAAACAACTCCTAGGAATACTTCCTCCTGGGGCAAGGAAGATGGACTCAACTTTCTGAAATCCCCTCAGCTCCATTTGTAGAACAGAGTCAAGGAGTGCCTGGAGAACAGGACCCTCAAGGTTTGCAATATCTACCAGTCACGCAACTCACGTATATGAACTGAATGTAATCTGAAAACTGGGAGACTCCAGCTGCTAATACATCCTTGAACAACTGCAAAGCTTCCTTACAAGCTTCCACAGAAGATATTACATCCAGCAAAATCCTCTCTCAGTCTCATTGTTAAGGACTGTTTAATAGAGGAAATATTTTTGGCTCTGCAACACAACTGCTATATGTTCATGAAGAAGTATGTTCATCTATCAGTACCTATGAAAGGAGGAATGTGCTGTTTACCTCATTCATACAATAGATGGGAGAGGGTTAGGAAACTTACTCAAATTCCTAAGTAGTCTGAGATCATTAGATGGATGGCAAAACACACACACACAGGGTGTCATTGCTCTGCACAAAAGGGCACATGAGCATTGCTGGAAGACTAATCTTTAGTATGGACACAGCTATGAGAATGGTTTGCACACATTAAAAAATGAACTGTAGAACTGGATAATGAATGCAACACTGCATGTTGGTTTCCTGTGCTTAAGACTTTATTTTCATGAATATGTAAATTTCATTAACCACTATTCAGACCATAGTACTCTGGGGGAGGGGAAGGGAAAGA
>NW_009952564.1:3496148-3540311 GCF_000747805.2 Chaetura pelagica | reverse complement strand
AAAGAGGGGAGGGTGAGAGGAACACCACGTGTAAACCTTCCAGCTGCCCTGCAGTGTGCACTGAGAGGTGAGATGAGGTCAGTGATTATTTACACAAGAAGAAAAAAATGAGAAAGTACTGAATCAGCAGGTGATTAAAGGACACAAAGAAAAACAGGATAACAGCACTAGAATAAGTGTACATGTATCAATAGCAAATTATGCCTGCAAAGAAAAAGGCAAAACATTTATCCTGAATTAAACCCAACTGGAGTGAGGTTTACATTTAACAGTGAAATCTGTTCTTGAACAATAAGTTCACGTGTGAATCAAGAAGGGGTCTCCTCCCTTGCCTGGTCAAGCTGTTACTGTGAAGCTGTTCTCCTGAATTCAGGATTAAAATTCCTTTTATCTTTGCCTAGATCTCATCTGCAGTACATTTAACAGAATCAGACATTAAAAGTGACTCACTAACAATTAGGCTTCTGTTTCTGAACAGAGAACTCTTTGAACGTGCATGCAGCAAGGAATGTTTTGGGGATGCTCTTTCTTGTGAGATGAAATTTTTGAAAAGAAATGTTTCTCCAATGGAAAAGGGAAGGAAATCATTCAGGTTGTAGAAAAAGGTGTTTAAACCTCAACTGTACAGAGGGAAGATGGTGTCTCCACAGAAAGTCAAAAGCAGCATTCTTGCAAAATTACCTTGGAACAGCAAATTGTATGCAACATAATTATATTAACAATGTTACAATAATCCAGAAGCATAACAGCTGCTTCATATCTGAGCTGTGGTAAACAGAGCTTCAGCAATTTCTGCCCAAACCATGCAAACACCAGATGAAATTCAGAGCTGCTTCAGATGTTTATTATGGCAAATACACAAAGAAAGAAGAAAATACAAATCCTTTTGACTTCTCTTCCCTACCTCATTAAATATAAAGGCTTATGCCCTTTCTCTAATGCTCTGCTTCTCATGAACAAAAATATCTCCACTTGCACCCAGCATACTGTGCTGATGCCAGCCACAGGCACTTATGATAAATAGGGGCTACTAGCAGCTAGCCTGGGATTTAAAGTAGCAGGGAGTGCAGAGTTAGCCTGCACTAAAATGACTAGGACAGCATTTCTCCCTCAAACCAGTTCTGCTACCATGATTAACAACATGGTTACCTAGCCATACTGGGAAAAGCTATGGCACAGTAGTGCTTCTGAATATTTGCCAAAAAGTATTTGAAAATTTACCATGATGAGAGTAAAGATTTCCCCTAAAAAAGTTTCCACATCTTCCATAGACAGTTCCCCTGTCTTCCTCCAGCCTTCTGTTAAATTCAGCTCAGTATCAAAATATGAGGGAATTAAGTGTTGCAGCATTTCAGCACCTCATCTCCCAAAGGGAAATACTCAAGAGCTGCCAGACTTACCTGCCAGTATTGGTGAACTAGATCTGGAAATGCAGGAGCAGTGATGGAGACCGGAACTTCCTGGATTGCATTTGGGTGAAACTGAGCTTGCAAGGCAGCATGCTGCTAACCCTGATCTTGGAGGCAAAGATGCTCCAAATCCCCCAACAGAGCTCCTTTCCCTGATTGACCTGCCTTACCCACCTCCAGAAATTTAGATTACTGCAAAAACCCAGAAATGATTGCACAGAGCTCTTATGCTGAATTCCTACAACTGCTCAGAGAAGAATTACTTTTCGTTACTGAGATTACATATTTGATCCTATGCATTTTTTAACCATGGAGAAAAACAGAAGGCCTATGATTAATAAAAGAGGATTCAGTGTTATGATATTCTCTTTCCTTTGTGAATTTTATGTAGACACAGTCCAACTGAACATCTACTCTTCTTTCCAACTGTGATGAAAATGTTGCTTTTTCTTTACTGATTTATATACTTAAAATCTCCTACCCTGCTTCTTTACTTCTCTGGTTTTCCCACTTCCCATCAGTCTAATCTATATCTTTTACTTGAGCCGAAAGCTCTTTGAAAAAAAAAACAAACAACAAAAAACTTGTTTTCCACAAATTCATTTTGATGCCCAAAAAAGAGTTTTATCCCTTTTCTATAGCTGTTGGTAAATACAGTGCCCCACTAAAAATTACAGTGTTCTTAATTTTTCCTCTGACAAATTTTTACTACTTGAGAAAACAAGTTTAATCTTGATTAAATTAAGTGTGCTGAAGTATAGTTAAGAAGCAATTACTTAAGACTGGCTGACTATTTTGTTGGTTTCTTTTCTTTTCTAGTAAGAATACTTTCAATAACTTATAAACACCTAACTTTTCGTAGAAATCGGAAAATAGAACGCAATCCTTCTACAATATAAAAACCAGCTCAGAATTCTGCTAAACATGAGAGGTAGTTAAAAGAAGTTTAAGTCTCAGTTTTATGCACAGAACAATTGCTCTTGAACAAAGTCTCCAACATCCCAACCACAAAAATTGACAGTTCCATCATCCCTTTGTGATGACACTCTTGAGCTTACCTGTAATTAATATAAATCAGGTACATTCTTAATGCTTTTTTTCCCAGGCATCATTCATTCTGTATCATACATTACTTGCTTCCCTTGGGCTCTTTAGGTTCAGCCCCATGCCCTAGTCCTGTTGCGTTGCAGGAATAGACATTGATTTGCAGTGATCACTGCAAAGTATTATTTCTCAGCCACAGTCTTCTCTCAAACTGGCCTGAGTACTCTCCTAACTTCTGGACATCTTAGAGAGCAGTACTGTAATCCTGGACATAGCAAGTATGTTATGAGGCCCCTACTAAAGTTGCCTCAAATGCAGAAATTGAACAGGTAAAGGAATTGAACATTTTTGTGTGTATCATTACCATGAAAGAGGAAAGATATCCATACACAGAAATAAAATGCTTAAAGCATGTTTAGAAACTGATGAATAGATTATTTTTTTTTAATACCCTTCATATATTATAACCACTTCCTGGTGAGATTAGAGCAAAGGTTTTCCTGCCCTCCAGAGCTCTACTGATAGGCTCATGCAGACATTTCATACACTCAGGGCTGGAGACCCAACTCTGCAAGATCCTGCACTGCTTGGTTACATGCAGAGTTGATAAGCAGGATATTCATCTTTACATCCCAAAGCATTTTGGAAAGACTATTTCTGACTGAGGGGCTCCTTTCTTACACAATTTTTCCAAAAATTATATAGAACTAATCTGAACTACTCGTAGATGTCTCTATTTAATATCAGGACACATGGTACCACTCATGGTGATGTTAACGTTTCCAAAACAGGATAACAAAGTTAATAGCTTGGAGACCTAATGAAAGAACTACTCCTCTCATCTATTGACTTCTATTGCTTTAGAAATGCTACTATCTCTTGAGCACGGCCCATAACAACCATCACATGCCCTGACCAGTAATCAGAGGCTGTCAGTGACTACTGCAGTACACACATGATACAGAATGATGTAATGTTATTTCACACTTCTTTCAATGGCATAACTAAGATTAAAATACATAGCTCCCAACTGGCTGTTCCTTAGGAGAAGAAATAATCACCCTGCAGTAATGTCTTTGGGGCAACCACCCCCACTCATGCCTCTGAGGAATATTGTGGTATGATTGCTAAACCACAGTCATAAGACTGTTGCTACTCTACAAATAGAAGGAAGCGTTGCTTTTGTAGAGCTAGAAGAGACTCATCCTATGAGAAAAAAGGTATAGAACTTAAAATGCACCCAAGCAATAAGTGATGGATAGTGCAGCATTTTGAAAACACATTTTTTCCTATAACTTTGAACATACATTAATTAGTGATTATTAGAATTAATTACATTACTTTACAGACTGTTATCATTTTAGACGATGGTTAGTAGCAACTTTACATTGTTTCTGTTTTATGCCCTTTAGGTGCCCTTAGACACTGCACTGAGCAAAGGATGATGCATTAACTATGTTACTCCATAAGCAGCCTCAGAGGAACTACCACTCAAGAACTGTAAAAGGCTGTTAGAAGCAGGGAAGCTGCTCAGGGAAGCAGATGCCATCATGGGCATCTTCTTTTGCTCCAAACATCCTGCTGATCCCATTGATTTGGATTAGAGTTGACATGCATAAGGGGAAAGGGTGCCCTTAACTCCCACCCTCTAAGCAGGATTTATTTCATATGTTATATGGCTGTGCAGATTCAGGAGGAAACTTTATTCCTCCATCTAACCTGGAAGGCTGAGCTAGGCACAAGACACATCTGCATGACATTATCTAGCTATTTTTATTAAGAAGAATTTGCGATGTTCCCATTTTCCAGAGTGAATACTGGTAGCATGAACTATACCATGAGTTATATTTGTACAGAGCCTGGTATAATAGTACAACAGTGACTCACATCTACTGGGAGCTCTCCTGGTGAATAATGGAACAGTAGCACCAAACACAGGAGCACAGCCTACAGGCACAGACTACATCCTGTTCCAGCACCTACTATTTGGGCTACAGGAATTTAAATATAAACCATTTTTCCTCAAGCAGTTTACTGATACAATCTAAAATCATGTTTTCCCATTTCACATCAATAAGAAATGTCTAAATACTTTCCTGAATGTCTTAAAAGCAATTACATACATAATTTTTAAATATTCATCATTCCAAAACAGAAAAGTAAAAGAATCTCTGAGTTAGACTTGCTTATATCCCACAATATCATTAAGGGTGACTAGCACACAAGACAACTAATAACTTTACCATTCCAGTTTTCCATACATTTCTCTACATGGCCAAAAACTCAACACAAACCTGACTTAAAAAAAATAAATAAAAAAAAAATAAAATAAAAAAAATCTTGGCTGTATGTGAGTTTAATAAGTAATGTAAATTGGGCAGGCAGGTGATGTAGGCAGGTGATGTTGAGCCAGGTTCCCCTGAGAGAAGCTGTAGCAGTTGTATATAGGAAGAAAAATGGTTCTTGGTCTAGGAGAAGGAAGAAATAATTTCCAAGAAAATAGGACATTTAGAGCTGCTGTGAATGGGGCTAGCTGTAATTGATCCAGTAGGATCCAGCTATTCCAGTAGTTTATTCGCAATGACAAGAATTCATAGAAATAGAAAAAAAAAACCATCATCACTAAAACCAAATGACCTATGGAAGAAGAAATATTAGTCAATATGACTGATCCCTAAATAAAAGTCACTCGCTTTTTACATGGTCTGTCTCTCACCTTTCTGCCCTTCTTATTTCCTGATAAATTAAAATTGTGACCCCAAAGGATATGTCTTATATCTGCAGTTTCCAGAGGTATGACAGGTCTCCTGAATTTAGCTACTGTTCCAAGGTCCCTGAAAAAAATAAATAAATTCAAAATTCTAAAAATGAACTGGAGCATGATTCTGAAAAAAAAGCTGAACAGTTTGGCTTAGGGCACTCCACAAGGTTACTTGATAGGAGGGAGAAAAGAGGTGCCTTTTTATCTGACCTCTTCAACAGTCCTTTCTTCAGCAGGCAAGGATAGTAAAAACACCTTTAGGAAGTCGTAAGACAGCAGAACAACGTCATAAGCCATATAAAGTATTTTTCATGTCAGCCCACAAAATAAGCATATGACCAACTTACATCCAAAATTTATTGTGTTGTAGCTATGTCACAGGCCATTTAGACAGCATTGTCAGAACAGAAAGGTTTCTTGCTTGATTTTCTTCTTTAGTGCTATGTGGTCAGGTAAGACTCCAAGATCTAGACTGGACTAACTGGAGTCAAGGACCATGTTTCAGAGCCTGTGTGAGATTTCTTGCTTTTAACCAAGCTTATATTAATCAATGGAGTTATATAACTCACTATTTTCCATCTGGTTACCAGTTTTCCCTGACAGATTTTACTTGTGGTTGCAGTATTGATAATACATCACACACTTGCACCGTGATATCTCAACAGTGGTCACTTAAATCCCTATTAGGTCTCATGGAAAATTATTTCTCTCTGAGTGGTGCATTGACATTTCCTTGTTAAAGACTCTCACCCTTGGGGGAGTTTCTATCATCAGAGCTATTAACAGTGATCTGGATCTAAATACTGTTCTGTATTATCTGCATGCAGATGGTATAAAAATGGTAATTTCTATAAGATTCAGTCTTGACCTTTGGATGAAAACCATTCTTTCCTTAGTTACTGCCTGAGGTATTCTGAGGTGTTTCTCTTCAAGCATAAAAGCAAAATGGTGATTTATGCTTAGCATAAGAGAAAAATAGCTTGCCCAGTAGTTTAAGACAGGGTAAGTCTGTTTCTATGCCATTATTCAAATAAATCATGATGCTGCTACTTACTCATCCTTTCATGGGCACCATATCTGCGTGTTACTCCTGCACTCATGTTTCGTTCTCTTCTTCCTGTTTGTTTTTTTTTTTAAAAATATACATAGATATATATTTTTAAAAGTGTGCAACCCATATTTTATAAGAAACATTCTATACAGTTCTAAAATGCATACACAGTAGTAAAGCTAACCCCTTTGTGGTTAAAAGATTTTATCTTTGATTTATAGGTAAAGCTTCTGTTGCATATTTAGAATTATTTGCTAGGAAAGTAAAACTCATCCTTCTTTGAAATGACAGCACATTGCATATGGGTCACTTCATTAGTAATTCCAATATCCTTTTCGAGGGTTAAGCGACATCACAGGTTTTAGAACAGTTCTCTGCACAGGGTGAAACTGGCAAGGACTTCTTATAAATGCAGGTATGCCTTTCTTGTAACACCCAGTCTTGATGTCTCAGGCTGTGCTTTAATTTCCCTGGTGGGCTGAGTTGCAAGTAAATTTTGCTTGAAGGAGCAACTAAGAGAATATAAATATGGATACTGTTGTATTCTTTTGGTAAGTGGAGCCATCTGTTGCCACATCTAGAAAAAAGTGTTTGTATGGAAGTCTTTTGATGATGTTACAAAACATAGTCTCATCCACTTCTTTTGGTGACTCTCAATACTGTAATTCAAGTTTAACACAGCCATGGTTTGGATTTGGAGGGGGATAGGATTTTTTGGAGGCTAGAGGGATCCTCATATATTGCTGCACATTGTGACCTTGTTCCAGTTCTCATACAAATTTTTACAAGTCTTTTAATAGGTTCCAGCAACTGTACTTCAGACCAAATTAGGGTACAGAATTTCATTCCATAACTATCGAATGTATGGAATAGCAGTTTTCCTTGACAGGAGAATACAGGGCCAGTCTTATGCTGATGTTATGTGTATGCCATTAGTCATATATGCAGGCTCCATACAAGACACTGTATAATAGGAGTCAAATTCTGAATCTTTTGCTCAAGACAATTTCAATGCATTTTTTGGGTAAGGTAACCATCCGGTTTTTATAATTTATCCTTAGATAGCAAAATAATAAGGGATATACTAAAATCCCAAAGCCTGTTCTTATACTTAAATATTTAATTTTGCCGTCTTGGATAAAATGTACATGCTTTAATATTTTGTTGAAGTCACAGAACTGGAGACAGAAATTATTGCACTAAGTAAAAGTAATCTTTTTATTACTGCAGATACCTTGCACAAGTAAATGTATGTGAAATCTTAATAACAAGCACTGTATGATGAAATAACTTTTTTTTTTTTTTTCCATCTCCTCATTTCCCCTTTTTGCTAGGTAACTAGTTGAATTTAAAAATAGTACAGGTTTAATTACACCTTTTATAATAGGAGTCAAATTCTGAATCTTTTGCTCAAGACAATTTCAATGCATTTTTTGGGTAAGGTAACCATCCGGTTTTTATAATTTATCCTTAGATAGCAAAATAATAAGGGATATACTAAAATCCCAAAGCCTGTTCTTATACTTAAATATTTAATTTTGCCGTCTTGGATAAAATGTACATGCTTTAATATTTTGTTGAAGTCACAGAACTGGAGACAGAAATTATTGCACTAAGTAAAAGTAATCTTTTTATTACTGCAGATACCTTGCACAAGTAAATGTATGTGAAATCTTAATAACAAGCACTGTATGATGAAATAACTTTTTTTTTTTTTTTCAGTCATCGCAAGTTCCCATTTAGTACAGGAAATTCATATGTATAAAAATATAGCCTGTTATATTTGACCTTTTTCCATTGTATGGTAGTTCATGCTTGTTGCTTTCTACTGATTTTATTAATTTAGATCCAAGTCAGTTATAACTCAGTTATTTTTCTCACTAGTGGATTTTCCAAAACGTCATCTTCCATTTGATATCATCATGACTCTAAGACTGTGATTATCTAGCTATAAAAACAAAATTTTGATTAATGATTGCAGGTAAGAGAAATAAATTCAAATATATGTTGTTTTCTGACATCTCTTCATTTTCCTGAACAGCTGCATGTGAATTCAATTAAATGTATTTAGGCCATTTATCTAGTTAATGTGATTCTCAAATATCATTTGGTGTATGTGATAATATATAATCAATATAGCCTGCAACAGCCAGTCGAAGCTCTATACAACACAATCCAGGAGGTCACAGGGGTATGCAAGTGTTCATTTGATTTGGTTTAGCTTTTAATGATGTACATCAGTACATCAGCATAGAGTTATCTTGAACTCAGCTTCACCAGATAATGTTGTTTTCAGCATAATGAAAATAACATCGATGTTTTCTGTTAGATTCAACAGTGGCTGTGTTTAAGTAAAACTTTAATTAGAAAGCTGGATAAAGACTTGAGACCAGCCACATTCTTACTAGCACCAATGTATAATATTTAGTACACAACTTTTCAGAAACCTGGATGCAAGAGAGACTGAAAGGGATTCTTGCATCCTTTTTTCGAAATAGGGAAACGTGGCATTAAGAGAGCTTATGCCAACTCGTTCAATCTTGTATGAAGAATTAATAACAAATCTGGAGATTTACCTTCGAACTCAAGACTATGTTATCTATTAAGTAATTCTTGCAAGAGATAGATGGGTTATTCGTCTAGCCTGTTTAAACACATCAACTTTGCTTCCTTTCTCTTCTTTTTCCTTATGGTAGCATTTTAGAGCTTCACCTTACCTCACTGCTCAAGAAAAAGTGCCTGTTGTGAAGCCAGGTTTTCGGTAGAACTGAAATTTGTCTGATATGAAGTAACTGCCAGATTACAAGTCCGGACAACATGTTCTGCTGGACCATATTAAATAAAGACATCTGCCAAAAGGGTGGAGTAAGATGATGTAGTGTCAAGCTCATTAATGATTTAGTAACATATCACCATGTTCAACCTTGTACTAGCAGTACCCAGCATTCAATAAATTATTAAATTAATAGACAGATGGTAACAATGGTCGTATGTCCTCATTTAATTAATGAATGAGAAGGAAATCAACTTATGAACATCTTATGTCTATAGGTTTAATAATTTATAGATTAATAATTTATTGATTCCACCCCATTTCTACAGGAGATAGAATTCTGTTTCAATAACCATCCATTCTTGTAGGAAGCTGTTATTAACAGGCACTCTGGTGGCTACACATGCACTAATTGCGAGATGGACTCATCCTTTTGCAACCTCATTCTAACTGCTGGGACAGGAATGTATCAGAGAAGGAAAAACAAACAACACAATACTGAAATAGTCTTACAACAGCACAGTCACAAAATTGAGCTCTAAATAAATGAATGGATGAAGGGAGTAAACGGTGCTATATTTCATTAGTTTGAACAGAACTCATTTGGCTCTTGCTGACTAATTGAGCTTTTCTAATTGAATAAAGTGCAGATTTTTAAAAAATATATTTTTGATAAGCATTATTGAAAGTGGAATAAAAGCTTTTTTCTAATTAAAAGTATTCACTTTATATTCAGTCTTGTGGCTTACATTGCAATATATTTGATATTGCATCAAATATGCAAATTGGGAAATGCTCAGGGCAATTATTCATGTATAATAGCCATTTTCCTACTTCTGAATTTTATTATTCAAGTAATGATAAGTTCTCTGAAGACAAATTACACCTCTCCCACCTTTTACTTTACAGAGAAATCTGAAAAGCTAGTTAAAATTTATAATGTTTTTTACTTAATTATACATTTTGACTGAACTATCTTAAGGTGTATGAAGTGACAAGCTGGTTGCTGGTTGCCAGTTTCAGGCTACGTGTATGAATCTGCAGGGACAAGATGAGCTGAAGAAGTGAATTAAAAAGTTAGTTTTCTGTCCAAAGATACTATACATCCAGAAATAACATTCAAAGCATGTCTCTGAAGCAAAGTTGCCTGAGAAGAGGGATTCCAACTTACTGTGAAACTTTCAAAAATGAAAAAAAAAAAATCCTCAAAAAAGCCAATGATGGGTCAGTGTCATGTGGTAGTTGGGGAACCAATGTAAGACTGAAAATGGAAGACTAGCGTGGCATGGCTAGATGATACTGAATGAGATATTCCAGGTTACACTGCCCATCCGTATTATTCCCCTTGAGGTGGTTAATGAAAACTTTGGTGGATTTTGTAGTGAACTAAGGTCCTAGCCTAAGTAACTTGCAGTGTGGTCTATTAGCAGGCCAGTTTAGGAGTTAAGCAATGTGGGCCAGTTAGAAAGCAGCCAATGACAGAAGAAGGAGCCTTATTATGTATCTCTTCACTGCAGCTCATTTCTGAACAACAAATGCTCCTACAGCTGAAGTAAGCTACAGAAAACTCAAAAAGAGCACTTAAAAGCTTGACTGTAGAACCAAAAATCTTCAGAAGCATGGAAGGCAAGCAAAAAAGATTTAACACTGCTTCTCTCTCTTTGTGTACAAGCAGTGGATGAAAATAGAAAAGTAAGTGGTGTTACTTCTGACAATAGTTGACTCAAGCACTTGGTGATTTTAATAATTTTCAGTTTACATAGCAGAAGAAGCTGTACTGAAACTGTACTACAGAAATCTGAAGGGAACTGCATTCCATGTAAAAGGAAAGGCACATGGTTTTAAATAGAAAATGCAAAAAGTAAATATGTTTATCTTGCAATTTTGCTGGTGTTTACTGAGTTCTAAGAAACTCAGTGGCTGTTGAGATGAGTATGGGATAAAAATCTTCAGATATGCTGAAGACCAAGAATCAGGTTTGGCATAGCCAACTGAATCTAACTTTGTGTTAACAGCTCTTTAAAGTAAAGTTGTAGTGCTCTAACACAATGTCTCCACACTGTCACAGTGATGGAGAACTCAAAATACTGCAGGAAAACATCCTAAGGAAGAAAGATATTGAGAGCTTTTGCCAAAAAGTCAGATTTTGCCAAAAATCCCCTCCCTCTCACTCCCTATGAATGGTCAGTCACCAGTGGCACATAACAAAAGCCAAGGATATAGTACACAATGAGGAGGAAAAAAACCAAAACACAACAACAAAAAAACCCCATAGAACAACTGCTATAAATAATAAAGCTTTTTATCTGGTTGTGAAATAGTGCAGTATGCTAATGATGGATCAAGTGAACAAGAAAACCGGAAACTTAAACAAGAGCTGTTCACAGGGGAAAATAATATGGATCAGCAGATGATTAACTAATGAGTTATTAATATTAAAACAAGAAAGGTTTCCAGTACAATTCATGTGGCAAATGAAAAAAATACATAAATGATACAGATAGGAAGGAACGAGCATGTAGAAGGAGATGATTTCGGTGAACAAAGAAGAAGGGCATATAAAAAGCACCATCTCATTCTCCTAGACAAAACCAAAAATGAATATATGTCCTCATTAGAGCCAGGACAGAACCAATTTTCTTTCTTGTAGTTTTATTTTCAGTCAAGTCTCTTCTAAGTAACTGCACTTGCAAAAATTACAAGCTCCTCTCCTGTGGAGAGGATCTGATCACACAGGTGACCAAAATTGGCCAAACACAGCATTCTGTCTCATACACATCACACTTGCTATAAGTTTGAGGGATCATGAGAATCAAGCTCTCTTCATCCATGGTCACTGTCCTGGGAGGATTCCATCTGTTATCCCAATCCATGTATTCCTGAATCTGTGTGTTCGTGCATCCACCTCCCGTCTCCTGCTGACTGAAGGAGCCCAGTCTGCAACTTCCCCAGGGCTGCCCTGCAGCCTTGGTGGTGACATGAGCGTTACTGGAGGGGGAGCACAGTGGAGGTTTTGTATATATTTGCATAAATTTCATTATTTTCTTTTTTATCTTTCCTGTTTCATTGAAGCTGTGCAGTTTATTTTCCAACCTGCAAGTCTCTCTCCCGTCTTCTCTCTCCTTTCCCTTTCTGGGAAGGGAGAGGGTTAACAGAGAGCATCTGTCAGTCATTTAATTGCCAGCCCAGAGTTAAACCTTGGCAATATATCCAGTGTTTGGCTAAATAGTATAATGCCTTCCATCTCAGCAGGGAAATTAAGCATTGCTGGGAAGGCTAAACAAAACCCACAAGAATTGTAAGGTCCTACTTTCCATCAGTGGGAAGCCCTCTGCAGAAGAGAGGACAGAGATGGATACCCAGATTTCCAGATTGCTAGGAGAATTAATATACATTGAAAGTCCCAAACAAGGGGGAAAGAAAAGTAATTAAAAAATCGTAGAATCATAGAATATGCTGAATTGGAAGGGATCCCTCAGAATCATCGAGTCCAACACCTGTCTTTGTGGAGGGCACCCCAAGAATCACACCATGTGCCTGAGAGCATCATCCAAATGCTTCTTGAACTCAGGCAGGCTTGGTGCTGTGACCACTTCCCTGGGGAGCTTGTTTCAGTGCTCAGCCACCCTCTGGGTGAAAAGCCTTTTCCTGATATCCAACCTAAAAATATGATCACTCAGCAGCCCTGACAGTTTCCTCTTGAGACTTCAGCAACAATTTTAGTGCTTTTTATTTAGCAAGCTTGGTTTTATTGAGAGCCAGCTCACTTTTATTAAAATGTATATATGTTAAGTTTAGGAAGATATTAAATGAATTTGAAAGGATTTTATGTTGAGCAAAAGATCACTAGATGTTAATTGAGAAAAAAATACACAACCCACCCACTCCCATAGCTTCCAGCTCCTTAATCCTCAAAGTTAAAAATACATAAACAACATAACTAAGCAGCAGGCAAAAAACAAATGCTCAACCTGCTACCCAAAGAAACAGCTCAATAGTTGCGCTGGAATACTGCTGTCCCTTTCTGCAGAGAGGTACATGCTACAGATAAAGAAATAATTGTATATCTCAAATTTACTTTCACTGTCACTGTTACAACTTATCTCTGCAATATCTGACCACAGCACACAGTTTAATGGGAAAAAAAATTTAAGCAGAATGAAGGTTCAGACATAACACCAGAACCTTCCACTATCACCCATCTGGGGTATTGACAGAAAAAAAAGTTTAAAAATGTATTAGATTTTTTAAAAAGGCAGTAGAGACAAACTCTAACATATATTTAGGTCAGATGGTTGCAGAGCAATAATGAAGTGCTGGTTGGCCTCTGCTGACTTTCTCTTCCCCAAAATGGCTTGTGTTCTTAGATGTGCACATCACAGTCCCCAAAGATAAGAAACAGAAAGCACTAAGTAAAAAATACCAGTTGGATTTGGGGTCCCAGAAATGGTCACAGCTTTCTTAGGAACACATATAAAGAGTAATGGTCAGAAATACAAGTAGAAGTAAAAGCGGAAACCTGTGGGAGCTGTGAGATTTTCATCCCAGCCCTACAGTAGCAAAAAGACATTTTTTCCTAATTTCAGTGACTGACAAAAATGGCCAAAGAGTTGACTTATCCTAGCCCAACAGCAATCACGGCAGGCTGGGCCAGCCAAATTCCAGCACACAGCACACGCTAAAAGAATAGTCTAAATGCTTCTCGACACTACAGTAGGTAGCATCTCAGGAGAGACTCACAAGCCTGCAAACCCACACATAATCCCAGAAAATAATCAAGCTTTCATTGAGTTTGATTAATACAGGGAATACAAGCATTAGAAATTTAGTATAATGTTGCGTTTTCTGGGAAAGGTAAACTCACATTATTAGGAATATGATAGCTAGAAAGACTATTGTGCAGACCCAGGTGACACCACAACGTATGGTGAGAAAGCTGATTGGAATTAAGCTGGCTTCTATGAAGGGCACCAACAAAGCTCTAGGCTCCATTTCAAGAAAAAAAAAGCACTTCAATTTGCCTCTAGTGAAGGGACCACTTAAAGACATGCTTCATAATAAGTGATTCACCCTGATGACTTCAAATCAACTTAAAGAAAAAAATAAATATTTTCTGGCTAAAAAATAGAAAAACACCTTTAAAAAATCTTTCTATGTGCACAGCACCATATATGTTCAAGTAGTAGAGTAGCACCTCAATTTTCTTTTCTCATGCTGTCTCACTCTCTTTAACAGCTGTAAGTGCACACACTAATTGCTAGAGGAGATTATTTTGACTTTTGTCCTTTTTCTGGAATTATTTTTGGTTGTTGCTCTGAGTGTCCATATCACTACTGAACACACAAATTAAGATTTTTAAGGAAAAATAAATATGCTAAGAACTGTTTTAAGAACTGTTTAAAGAACTGTTTAAAGGACATTTAAGTAAGAGTAATACTCTAATCCTTATCAAATAAAAATCTTGTTACTGAAAGCTCTGAGCAATAACATGAAATAAACATACACAAGCTATGAAGAATTCAGTAAGCTTTTTTCAAAGAAAAAAAATAATATAAAAAGCAAATTAATTAGCTTTCCTTGTAAGTAGTAGCATACATCCTGTATTATTAAGTATGCAATTACTGTAATGTGGCACAGCTGTAAAATATTTAAATTGTTTTTCACTCTTTTTAGTTTAGCAAAGCTGCAAGATTTCTGATAATTCTAGCATTAACAAGAGAAAGTTTTCTTCTCCTGAGACGGGTAGAATTTTCAAAAGTGCCTGTATTTGTTAGGAGCATAAAACCTACTTTGAAAGACAGGTTAGCTGGTAATAAACAAAATGATGCTCTAAAGCTTCTTTCATGATGAACAAATTCATTTTACATTTTCTCTCAACTCTATTGCCATGTTTCAGTGGTCAGCTCTTGCATGTCTCAAGTAACAGTTTCTATGGCAGATTCATCAGAGAAGGTCATGCACACAAGCCTCAGCTGCTCCTATGAGGTCATCCATTTGAGTGCCAACTTGACTTTCAGTGTTGGATTAAGACTAGAAGCCACTGAACAAAGCAGTGTGCATCCCTACATAGGACATTGACTTTCAGGAGAGGAGTGTGTCAACAGGTAGTTGGAAGGCAACAGATACTTAAACAGACACAGCAAGGTTTACCCTAAGTTTTTGCACTGCTGTCAGCCTGCCATGGTTGCTTCACCAGCAAAAGAACACCAATAGATGTTTGTAGCATGGATGCCAGTTTAGTGACTAGTCTGCATATCACAGTGACATTCTCCCCAGTAGAATGAAATAGGTTGCCCCAGTTTTCCACTGGTGATTTGCCACCATCCTGGTAGCTACAGCTATTCCAGAAAAACAGTGCAGTGCAAATATCGCTGAACCAGGATGGAGGGATATAACCCCTGTTCTGTGCATCTAAACAGGAGGAACAAGCTCTTGCTGAACACCACACCTTCCTATCAACCCAAGGGCATACACACTGGGTACAAAAAAGGTTAATCTCAGGTGATTTTGAAATACACCAGCTGCATTGAGTACACTCCAAGAGTGGTCTCTCAGACAAAATCTAGCAGAAGACATGGACAGGTTTTGCTAAACAATAAATGTTTTTAACTGATAATTTTCAAGCAGAAGTGGCAAGTAACTGGAAGTTCACTAGCAATTTTGTTTGGATATCTCAGTGTTGTAAACCAGTTCCTAGTTTGAAAAAGCAAGGTGTGAAACAAAGACAATGCACCGTTATTTTGCTCTGACTGTACAAGCACACGAAAATCACAAATTTCAGTCTGCACTGGTCTCTTCCATGGTTAATGATTTCTCCTGTTTCTTCTGTTACAATGACCTTACTTATAGTATAGGTCTAATTTCTGCCTGAAACCTGACTTTTTTTCCCTAAAAACAAAAAGCTGCAAGAGAAGGAAACAAGCCTAATTGCCTGACTCCCAATCAGAATTTAGCTTAAGAGTTTAGACAGGAAAGGATATAAAGACAAGAAACAGGACTATAAACCTCAGAGATGTATAGTGGAGCAAACTCAAACCTAGAAGCAAAAAATCTCCATAGATATGCAAACTACCTGCATGCAAAATTAAGTGTTCCTACATGAGCTGCATGGTGTAGAGCATCATGCTTCCTGTAAGGGCTACAAAAGTGAGGGAAGAAAGGAAAAAAACCCCCACATATTGCTCAGTAATGGCCCCTCTAGAAGCCTGGAGTAGGTTGCTACTATTTGAAGGCACTCATGTATTAGTCACTTCAGAAAATATATGGTAGCCACCCTGTAATAAACTGAAGATGGGGCAGAAGACATTTGACAGAGGGATTCAGAAGGTGTCAGGATCCTAAAGGTGTTGAGAACTGTGAAAAGGATGTAATAGACTTGTAAAATACAGAACAACTTGGAGATAAAAATCTCCAAGTGGTATTAGAAGCTCTTGTAGTTTCTCTGCATCTATAAAATACAAAATTTGAAGGGATGTCCTGGTTTGAGCCAGGATGAAGCCAATTTTTCTTTTTACTGATTTTTTTTTTTCCTTCAGCAAGCTTTCTTGTAACTAGCAACAGTGTGTTCTGCTAGGCTGATAAGACAGTGGAATGTTTTTCTAACTACTGAGGCTTCAAGGCTGCACCTGCACTCTGCCAGCTCAGACACTATGGGGAGATCTGTGACCCCCCCCGTAGGAGGCTGAGTTAGACAGACAGCAAAATTGGCCAAAGATATTCCATTCCATATATCTACGTAAGCTCAGAGGAAGGTCAGAGATCACAGAAGACAACTTCCTTCCTTCTTCTTCTCCCCTTCTCTTCCGTCCATGGCCAGCGCCCAGGGAGGACTCTGTTCATCCATCACCGTCGATCCTCAGGCTTGATCTCTCGTGACCCCCATAACTCTCTGCTTTCTCCAGCAGCAGCTCCGGGATTCCTTGGGACTCTTCCCAGTTCAGGGAAGTGCTGTGGGAGTTGCTGGGGTGGGGGGAGGCGAGAGGCTTTTTGCCCATTCCTGAACATATCTGTACATAATTGTATATATTTTCTTGTATCATTCATTAGCTTGTAGTTTCTCTGCATCTATAAAATACAAAATTTAAAGGGAAAACTCTTCTCATACTCTGGACATGTCATGTAATTGATAGCTGTTGTTGACATGTAGTCAGGATCAGTGAATTAAGCAGAGATTCTTCCTAATCACAAAGCAGGTCAGCAGCACTGTTAACAGTTCAGGCCACTCTATTCTGAAAAAAAAAAGCAACAAATCCAGGCATTATAAAGACACAAATGATGTTTGCTTTTTGGTTTTGGTTGTGTTTTTTTGTTGGTTGGTTGCTGTTTTTAAAAAAAATTATCATTAGTGTTATTGTTCTTGTTAATTATTATTATGAATTGTTGTTATTAATTATTATAATTATTCAAAAAAGAGAGAGGAACTTTTGATCAAATTCCCTTTCTCTCCCCCTAAAACCAAATTTGCTACCTAGAACACAAACAATATGTAAGTTACACAAATCCCAAACAATGGAGACACAACCACATGTAACACACAGTGACATGATACTGACAAAAAGTGGAAAAGGCCTCTGTATTGAAATTCATTATTAGGAAAATGAGTCACCTGAAGGAAGCCACCCACAGAATGGTTTAAAACAGGCATTTGATGACTGCTGAAATATCTCCATAAATAATTATGAGGGATTAGCTACAGAATTGTCATTCTGTTCTCAGGTGAGCATTTTAGGCTCTGGAGACAATAGGACTTGCACAATTTATTACTATCCCAACAATATAACTATTACATTCAGATGATATATTGCTGTTACTGGGAAATATGACTGAGATTCAATATAATTTATTGTCATACATCCAACTTGGGAACAAGTAAGCAATTGAGCCTTTGTTAGGGGCTAGGGACACAAAGATTTTGAATAGATCTGTGAGATTTTGTTTGGATGGGTATTTCTCAGTGGATTTGTGCATGGGCAGTAGAAAATCCTGTTTTATTTACATATCAGAGTGTGCGTTTATACACATACAGGCACAAGGTAGCATCAAGAGCAAGTGAATGATTGAGAAAAAACTATGAAGAAATAGATCTGAAATCCTTGAAGAAAGCCAGACAAACTTTCTATCCATCCACTTGACCCCAGTTTTTCCTCTTCAGTATCCATCTTGCCCATCCTCTGAGCTCTGTCACTTTGAAGAAACCTCGAAGATGCATAGCTACCAAGCCTTAAGAATTATCCCTTCACCAATTTACTCATGGAGAAATGGTTCCTTAAGCTAACTTACATCAGCTAGTGCAAAATTCTCTTACTTTGCATGAAAAGAGAATGACAACAATGTTAATGACTGCCTTTTGGACTATGCACTTAAGTCCTCAAAGTGTCTTTACCTGATTTTTGATTATGGAGATTTTTCACAACATTGACACAAGGTGCTGTAATTAGCTGCTAAGAAGAAGAGCTACTGTAGGCTGTATATTTATAGATCTGATATTTCCTTGGACCACTGTCTCCAAAACAAGGAGAGGGGTGTCGAGTTGAGTCAGGACTTTGCTCTGCTTCTTATTAATCTTGTTAATATATAATAACTTGAAAATTGCTGCTGGTAGTTTGCAGTGGGTATTCAAATATGGCCCTTCTTTTTTTAATAAAAAATGCACTTGCAGTGGAGAAAGAAATCAAAACACAAAGTGCTAGACAGAGTTTACCAGAAAAGTAGTATCTCTCCTACTCATCAGTAGTTTGAGAATAATGGAGACAGGATCCCAAGATAGCCAAACTGCTGGCCACAAAAAATACAGCCTCTGGCAGCATTACAAGGAAATTGACAGCTGCAAAGACTTTGATAATTTTATATTTTGCTGCTTCTAACGTGTATCTGAATACACAGAAAGCCAAAACTAAATAAATGACTAGTGGAAAAGTCAGAGAATACATTTGCTCTGAACAGATGACTGTAGTTTTTATAGTGTGACAGTAAAGTTTCCCCACTCTTAGAAAATCTGCTAGATGCTCAGAGAAACCTAGTCATAAAGTGAGAGAAATCACTGTTATGAAGAAATATTTATAAGGCATGGCTTAGCCCTTGCATGAGACACCAAAAAAAGCAATCTTAAGTGTTCCAACATCAGGTCAGTAGAGTTCTCTTATTTCCATACTCTTATATTGTTTCTCAGTTCAATTTTATCCAGAATACACCCCCTACTTCTTCATACACTCCTATATGTGTAACTGGCATGTTCTTACCTTCTTGGTGCAGAGGTTAATCTTCCTTAGAGGCTTGGCTTTTATTTCTGATTAAATTTACTCTAGACTGTTCTTCTGCATTTCACAGAAATGTTACATGAAACTGCTTTGGAAATCAAGTGGTGATGATCAGAACACATTACATTAGACCTACAGAAAAATCTCGAGGAACATTTTTTAAAAAAACAAACAAAAAGAGCTCATTGATTCTTGCTTTTTTAGGACAGTAGTTTTAAAATTGTCAAAACTTATTGCTTATTGCTACAGAAGCACAGGAGAGATGATATCTACTGTGTCCAGGTAAAGACTTATTGATTTTTTGCAAATGTAAATACATTTGTTGTAATGCTGTAAATACAGCATTACAAGTAGCTTCTTTTTGTAGCTCATTTCCCTATATATATGCATAGCACAAAAGTCCAACTTATTAATGTAATATTCATAAATTTTAGTGGTTCATTTAATGAGCAGGTGGCTGTTGCTCCAGTCTGTGGATCCTGAGGAAATATAGATTAACCTTCTGGAAACTGAATAAGGCCGAAAAAGATACTAGTTTAAATACAAGCCAGGGCTAAATTCACATAGCTTGTTCTGAAGGTATTGTCAGTCAGCTAATACAAGTTCTTGTATTTTGTTTCATGCTGGAGATTATGGTTGTCAGATTTGGCTAAGTGATGGCTGCACAGAGTATCTAAAGAGCACAGGAGTACCAAGAAAGGAAAAGGTATGTTACTTTCATAAGTCCCTGAGTATTGCATAGCAAGGATGTCACCAAACAGCCAGATCAGACTGGTCAAGAAGGAAGTATCATACAGCATAAGAAAACAAAGTGGCTTTCTCATCTGCTGCAGAAAGGGTCTGATTTTGGAGTGGTATTAATGAAATAGCAGAGGAACAGACCTGTGCGAATTGGATACTATTTATGGAGCTGGATGGAAGACATCAAGCCTCTATGAAGCAGGTCTTCAGGCTGCTTGTAGACTTAGGAGAACTTTCATTTCACCTTCCACTTCCAAAAGGAGGAAGCTACACCGTTCTTTTAGTACATAATAAATGTTGAGACACTGACAAGCTAAAGAAGTCCAAAGGCCTTAGCTGAGGTGGTTACTGTAGTTAGCCTTTCACCCCTGGCTTAAGGAATCTCAATGAGTGTAAGTTTAGCTAATAAATTGATAACTTGTAAAAGGGTAGCTTATAAAAAATTGTAATAGAACATGGAAGACACTTCTGTATGTATTTGCATCTACTACAAACATAGCTCTTATAAATCTTTTAAGTCTATATAAAATCACACCAAATCCCTAGAAATATATCAACTTTACCCTTCTAATACATAGATAAGAGTACAAAGAGCATAACAACCAGGTAAACTGATGTAGAAATAGCTAACTGCTAAGTTCATACCTGGTTTATTGAATAAGTTGTGCTGGGATAAAAAAAGAAAAATATAAGAAAAAAAACAGCAGAACCTGAAATCCCTGACTGTCTGATAGAGGATAGAGATGAAGTTGGAGCTCACAAGGCACAAGTTCACAGATTTCTATTCTCTTGCACTACAGGAAAAACATTAACATCCTATTGGGAGTCTGAAAGACTTTCCCTAAGAGAGCATATAGCCTGCAGATACAATCAGTACAAAGGCAGGCTCACTACATAGTTGAACCTGAGATGTATTTTGGCACTGGAAGACAGCCAGTGAATTTAGGAGTATGCGTTAAGAGAGTTATCAAAATAATTTCTCATGGGGAATAGTTAATCTGTGGAGCAAATGCAATGAAGACTCTCTATCTGTGGTGCTATATGGAACAGGAAGAACACACAAAGACAAAATTCTGAGGGTGGGTAAGAAATAAATACAATCAAAATTGCAAGTGCTTCTGATGAACAGCCCTCCTCCCACTCTTGGAAAGCAGAAGTGGTCCCAAACTCCATTTGAACTAAATCACATGAGATTCATTATTCCATCTGAAGCACAAAGCATGTGTTAGCACTAAATCATTTTTATGAAATCTGGAATATATAATTCATTCTATACAGCCTCCTCCCCTGGAGATTTTTATTTCATTAATGAAAAACAAAACTGTTGTTAAAAAATAAATAAATAAATAAATTACACTGCTCAGCACTTCCACTTAAAAAATGCCTTGATCTCAAAGAAGGCAGCCTCATCAGTTTAACAACGTTTGTTGATTACATCATTTTTATGAAATCTGGAATATATAATTCATTCTATACAGCCTCCTCCCCTGGAGATTTTTATTTCATTAATGAAAAACAAAACTGTTGTTAAAAAATAAATAAATAAATAAATTACACTGCTCAGCACTTCCACTTAAAAAATGCCTTGATCTCAAAGAAGGCAGCCTCATCAGTTTAACAACGTTTGTTGATTACTTTCCATTAAAAAGGACAAGAAAAAAAAAAATACAGCTTTGTAAGTGGCAATTTAACCTTTGAATTAAAATAGACCTTTTTTTTTTTTCCCCCCTCTCACTCTCTTTATTCCCTCCCCTTTTAGGTGTTTATTATTCACCTTCTTTCTGCTCTGCTCTGCAAGCTTTTACCAAGGAATAAACTGATGAAAAGCAAACCCTGGTTTCATCCCGACAGGAAGATACCTGGGAACACAAGAGGACTAATGACAAATTGTCCCACTGCCTCTGTTCTGTATTTTGGCACTGGAAGACAGCCAGTGAATTTAGGAGTATGCGTTAAGAGAGTTATCAAAATAATTTCTCATGGGGAATAGTTAATCTGAGGAGCAAATGCAATGAAGACTCTCTATCTGTGGTGCTATATGGAACAGGAAGAACACACAAAGACAAAATTCTGAGGGTGGGTAAGAAATAAATACAATCAAAATTGCAAGTGCTTCTGATGAACAGCCCTCCTCCCACTCTTGGAAAGCAGAAGTGGTCCCAAACTCCATTTGAACTAAATCACATGAGATTCATTATTCCATCTGAAGCACAAAGCATGTGTTAGCACTAAATCATTTTTATGAAATCTGGAATATATAATTCATTCTATACAGCCTCCTCCCCTGGAGATTTTTATTTCATTAATGAAAAACAAAACTGTTGTTAAAAAATAAATAAATAAATAAATTACACTGCTCAGCACTTCCACTTAAAAAATGCCTTGATCTCAAAGAAGGCAGCCTCATCAGTTTAACAACGTTTGTTGATTACTTTCCATTAAAAAGGACAAGAAAAAAAAAAAATACAGCTTTGTAAGTGGCAATTTAACCTTTGAATTAAAATAGACCTTTTTTTTTTTTTTTCCCCCCTCTCACTCTCTTTATTCCCTCCCCTTTTAGGTGTTTATTATTCACCTTCTTTCTGCTCTGCTCTGCAAGCTTTTACCAAGGAATAAACTGATGAAAAGCAAACCCTGGTTTCATCCCGACAGGAAGATACCTGGGAACACAAGAGGACTAATGACAAATTGTCCCACTGCCTCTGTTCTCCGTCTCCCGTGTGCGAAGAGTTATCAGGGGGGAAGACCATCACAAGAAGTTCTAAATCAAAGAGAGGACATTAGCATTGAATTTTGGACCTCTGCTTCTTGTGTAGACCAGTTGATCTTACGGAAACCATTTCCATCAGAGACAAGCAGCTCGGTACTGCTCTCTGCTGCTTGTTTCAGCTTTTGCAGCAGCAGCAGCTTTAAAACTATCATTGCAAAGAGAGAAATCCCTGGTGTGGGAAAAGAAACAGGAGAGGACGCGATCACTTCAAGCACTTCACTCTACAGTTAAATTCAATTCCAGCCTGTGTCCCATTCTCTCCTCCCATACTTGAGGCTTGCTTTCTGAACTGTCTCCATTTTGAACTTTAGAGAGGGAAAACCCCTCTATTTTTCAAGTTTTGTTCCTGGTCTCATACAATATGCAAACTGTCTTGCATCCACCTTTCCAAAGAAAAATGCATGTTATTAAGATCACACAAGGCATTACTTGTTACTTCCAAACATTAGGGCATGCAGCTGACTGCAACTAAATCAAGTTGTTATTTTTAAACCCCATGAAAATATTACAGCAATGGGGAGGTGGGGGTGGGCACCAGCTCCCTGAAGAGCACAGATTATCTGTAAACAGAGCTGGATGACACAGCTGGCTCATTCCTCCTTCTTAGCGTATTTTAGTGAAACGACCTGGGGGTCTGTCAGCCACTGTGGGCTAAGAAGGTATTAGAGAAGCTGCATTCAGCCTAGCAGTAGGTCTGCAAATGCAACCACAGAACTGTCAGTACATAGCAGGGATTCCAAAGGAGATAAGGGGAATAGCATAGAGCTCTCAATCTTGGCTTATCTACTACTCAGGAAACTACCACAGCAAACTGGCAAAGTTGCTCAGCTCTGCTTCAAAAGTCTCAAAACAACCTATCTTGTCTAAAGCAGTGGTTAAGACAGCACATTGTATGTGGCCATAAAGAGCAAAAGAATGCAAGCTTGTGCCTTGCCTGCTAACAGAAGACTATGGCTTCACCAGGCATCAGAAGAAAACTTTGATCAGCTGCCGTGGCTACCACTGAAGCAGAAGTTCTCCTGTTAAAATATTTACAGCTATTAACACAGTAATAGAATATGCTGGAAACTGTTACAGAGTGAACATGTGAGAAGGGGTTTTGAGAATGAGACATATGCATAGTGACCTTAATATGCTGTAGTAGTAAGTTTCAGAAAATGTCAAGAAGGTTGCTGAATGCTGCAGAAAATCCTCTTCCTCTAGACATACCCACTCTGACATGTTCATATCAAAGGTTTCAGAATTGCCTCAGCTGGAATAGGAAGGCAGACCCAACAACACTGGTTTGAGTAGCCCCTGCCCAGTGTGCTTCCAAAGGGGCCTGATTTTGTAAGCCATGCAGGAGCACAAAACCAAGACATCAGAGAAACTGCCAGCGATAACAGGAGGCTAAAAACCCAGGTAGGGAGGAACATCTTGAAGCAACTAGACTTAGGAGCTCTACTTTCAGATGCAGCCCATTGCCCTGTGTGAAGTCTGTGCCTGTGAAACAGAGATACCATCTTTTTTCTACTCATAACATATAACCTCATTAAAGTGGGAATCACATAAGAACATACAAGTTAATTACCACAGGAATCACACAACTGTGCAACACTTGCCGCCACATATGGCTTGCTAGCTGCAGTTTTCTCTGCTGAGACTTCTGGATCCCTGTAAAACGCAAACAGCAAGCAACAGTAAATTGAGAAATAATTCTTTCCCAGCTGACTGCATTCTGTTAAGGAATGGGGAAACCCAAAAACAGTACTAGTATGTTTTAGGCTGGGACCCTGTGACATCAAGGATTTAAGACTCAGTAAATATTTTATAAGAAGTAGTGGATTTATATCTTTATCATGCAATGGTGGTGCAAAAACAGTGGACTAGGACAGATTGGATTTTTCTGGTAGTTTTCTATTTTGCTCTGATGCAGGTTTCAGCTCAAGTACCAGAGACACTTCCGCTTTGTTCTGAGGGAGCAAGATTGTCTTACATACTGATTTTGAATTCTACTTCCAGCTTTCTGGTTGTTATTGCAAGTAGCTATGAGATGTGCTTTCTGGATGTTACTTATACAGCCTAGTCCATTCAGTTCCTCTTGAAACTCAACTTTTATTGCTTCAGTGCTTAGGGAATGAAGAAGATCTTGTTATTTTAATTTTGCACCTACTATCAACATTGGTATTTCCACACTTATAACAAGAACAAAATAACACCAAGAAAATTAAGACGTGCTGCAAAGGGACAGTTCTTTGGCTGTACTTTATACATTCAAGTTTTATTATCACTGTAATTGAAAGCCTAAATAATGTAAGAAAGCCATCGGATGTGTTTCTACTAAGCAGCAATTGCTAACCTTTATAACAATGGGAGCACTGTTCAAGATCTCAGTGATAAGTGTTCAGATGCTTATGTCCTGCCATCCATGCCTGAGTATGAAAAATAACTCCTTGCCTTGGAATTCACAACACTTAAAACCAGAGGAAATTCAGTATGACTACCAGAGGCAGATGCCTAAACAAGTCAAATGTCTCATCAAGGGTTGCATGGGAGGAAAATGCAGAAGAAAACTTTAAGCAATTGATTTTACTTGCAGCATTACTAATGCGAACCTCTGAACAAAGCAGTTTTGTTGAATCCAGGACTGGTAAAGCTGGGCTGAAGAGCAGATCACCAGCTCCCCCATGGGAATATTCAACCAGATGAAGCAGCCATGCAGTGGCAGGGCCAACAATGAAAATTATTAGAGAAAGTGATTCATTTCCGCTTTTTCCTTTTTAGAACCATCTGGCAGTGTGATTACAAGACTAGAAGCAATAAATGCAGTTGTGTTCAGCCTGACAAAAGCTGGCTAACAAGGACTGTTTTCAGTGAGACAGAGAGCGGTAAGCATGTATCTTACACTGACTTTATAACTGCAAGGAACCCCCAGATTTCTTCCTGTCAAGCAGCCCATATGGCACCCTGATGAGGGACTTTAAACAGCAACCCACTGAATGATTAAGGAGTTCTGAAACAGTCCACATATTCTGTGGAGTTTGTATAAACTTCATCCATTTATTTCTAATGCATTACAAATAGCTCAGTTTTTCAGAATCAAAAACTCTATATTCTGTCACAGGAGAAGCAAAACTCAGAAAGGAAAAAGATATCTGACAGACAACTTTGAGAATCACATGCAAATTTCTGTGGAGACTGGTCTTATTCCTGACTGTAATGCTGGCTCCACAGAAACCATCTCACTCTCCTAAAGCTGCATGTGCATTCATACATGCCAACTGTAATGCCTCTTTCTTCTGGAAAGCCCTTCAGGATGCTGGATCTGCATGGCAACAAGAAGAAAGACCTTTTATCATGGAAAAGTCTACGTAGGCCTGAATTTCCCATGTCAGGTGAACAGAGCTCTGTGCATTCCTCCGTTGGCCTGATAGAAATAGTATTTAAAGCACTCTAGGGATGCTTCATTGCTTTAAACCATTACTCACTCAGGCTGTTTCCCAAAGGCATATGTGTAAAAGGTTATGGTAGGTTTCAAGGAAATGATCCCTTTCTCATTCCAAAAAAAGGAGAGGAAAAGGGATTGTTACAGTAACTCAGCCATTCCACAACCTGCTGCCAGGGTTGCAGTATCTGGTCTTTGGGAGTTCACAAGCTTTGGGAGTTCACAGTGACTTTCCCATCTTAGCAGCTACAAGCTTTCATTCGTTCATTCCTGATTGAAGGCTGTCACAAAGAATGGACTAGCCCCAGAGCCTTCATTACTAGGAATAAAGCCTTAGCAGAGAACATGCTTTTCACCTCATTCAGTTTTCATGTTAGACTCTTACTTGGACTACACACCTGCTCTCCACCATTAATCTGTTACATGGAAAGCTAAAAAACCTTTAAACTACTGCTTTCTTTAGAATCTCCATTTTCTGTTAAAGTGATACCCAATATGACATGCTCTACAGAATTTGCTTTGCCCTTGACTAGCTGCCAGAACAGAAGAAGCTGCTTGCAGCAGCCCTGAAGCACTTATCCAGTATGAGGAACCTCAGAAAACACACAAACAGATCTTCCCAGTTCCATGTAGGTGTTAGATACACAAAGGAATTCTCTAATACTAGTGAAATACATGCTATCTTTCAATTATTTCAACTGTCAGGCTCTTAAGGGAGGCTTACATAAAAGTTTCAAAGCATCCCAAACAAGTTGCCAGATTTAGATTTCCACCACATCAAAACTTTGAGAGTCTTTAAAACAGTTCTAAACACTGCAGATGACAACAACTCCGTTCTAATACAAAATACTCAGGCTGTTAAATGACACAGATGTACTTAGCTATTGCATCATTTACAAAGCAAAGCACTTAAAACCCAAGCGATGAGTATTAAAGGACATAATAAATTTTACATTACCTATATAACAAACATATATTATTCATGTATTATTCACATTTACATAAAAGGAATGCATTTTTCATCATTACAGAATAACCTTAACTCTGACCTGTGGATTTTCTCAATATATTTGTTGTACTAGTTTTAGTTTCTAAGTATTTTATTTTAAGTGTTACATGGGAAATACTGTAATTCATTAACTTTATCAACTGACAATTTCAATTAGTTTTTTTCCAGAGAATAGCATTGAATACATAGTTTCATAAAGTGTATAAAAGTGTTGATTTATGGAAAAATTATGCATCTTGATTTGCATTTGGGAATGATTAAAGTATTATTAATGTGTAGATACATCTTTTAAGTTTGCGTTGGGATTACAGTTGAAGGTTAGTTATGAAAATACATATTTCATCCTTCAAAACCCCTGACTCTGCATTTGAGCTGTCAGCCAGATGTAAAGGGATCCTTAATATTCCTTTCAATCTGCAACTGGATCAGAGAACTGCATGGTCAAACTCAAAGACTCCTTTGTTCCAGGCATTCATGCATGTGCTTACAGTTGCTACTTAAAGCAGACCCAATGGACTCGATCTGTGGATCAGGATTAAGACTGATGTGGGCAGGCAAAATTTGTATCTTACTAAGTATAGAGAAGTGAGATCAAAAGGGATCTCCTTGGTTATCTTTCTTCATGCTTACAGGAGTACAAAATGTTTACATATTGAGGACAACATGCAGATGCCATGAAGCTAGTGATGTTGTTAAGTATTAATCTGTTTAATTCTCATTGCTTCTGTTGTCTAAATATTTCAACACACTAATATATTTTGGCTATTTTACTGCTTCTAATACAGCTTGGATGATGTGCAAAATTTGCATACAAATCAATGTTAATCTTTTAATTACTTGAAATTCTTTATTGTGCTAATGAGATAAAAATAACCTACTAAGTTAAATATGCATCAAAATGCTTCAAGGATTAAGGTCACAGTTCCCATCCCACTTCTTGGAAACAAATGCAGAACCATAAAACCTGACCGTCAATGCTTAAAGCCAAAACCCAAGATTTACATTCATCTGTCCTTTTGGTTAATCAAGCTAATGATCCAGATCCTTTAGAGATAGCATATCATCCTCTAACATTTACCAGCCTTATTTCAACACAGCATCTACAGCAGTAGCTCCCTTATTGCAATACTTATAATAATGTAGTTTGTGGCAGTGGATTTTTTGCTGGCTTTCTGTCATGTAAGTCTTTAAAAAAGTTCTGTCCATACTGAAGCCAGAGCTGCCTTTTTGATTCTCATTTGTCTTTGTTTGCTGTTGGGAAATCTGAGTGCAAAACAGGAAGTTTAAGAGGAAATTAGGAAAACAAATCAATTAAAGGACAGCAAGAATGAAAGGTGTAAAAAAAAATGCACATCAATACAAGAGAAATCTATCAATTTCCTTATTGTGATTATATTAGAAAGCAGCAGCTTCTGCTTGCCAAAAGCATGAAATCAGTCATTCTTCCCTTTATCATTATAGATTATGGTGACATGACTTAGGTATGGTATGAGAGGAGATCTAATTATCAACTGATGAGTCATGCTATGCAATTTTAGTTGTAATCAGTCATGTTCTAAACAGAATCCAAGTTACATGCTGGTAATTATCCACTGTGGATGGAAAGATGTGATTTATTTTTCAAACTGACAATGCCATCTGATACATTCATGAAAAGGCTACAGAAAAGAATTGAATTCACTGTCTAACAAAATATTTACAGAGCATTAAAAATACCTACATTTCTATAGATATCACAACCCCTTATCTTACTTATGCATAGTAATGATCAGCTCAGAGTGCACCATTTCACTGATGAAACTATTTTGTCTTTCCTCAGTATATCCCTTCACATTTTACATTGAATTTAATTTTAGAATTTAAAGTAGGTTATATTAATAAATTCAGTCTTATGTGTGTTTGCTAGCCCTTTCAAAGGAGGCCAAAAGCCTTATAAAGCAGATCTTCCCTTTAAATAAGTCATGGTGACTCCTCTCAAGTAGGTTTTCCCAAGCTTATAGGCATATTTTTAATAGTTTTAACTAATTAGCCTGGGAAAATGGTCAAGATTAGAGGCCTCTGATGCTGCTGTAAAGACTGGTTGTCATATTTGTCATCCTTCAGTCTTCAGCTATTAAAGAAATATTAGCATGTCCAGTACTTACTTTACATAGCTAATAGCAGCTGATTCTAGTAATCTGTTAGTGCTTGCTTTAACTGTTTTCCCCTTCACCTTCCCTATGGTTGTTTCCAACATAGTTCAATGCTCCAATGATTCTCCCAACCTGAGACACCATACAGGGTTCTGACATCTGAATCAAAGTTGGGTTCTATAAAACCATAAAAGGGAAAATGTTCTAAAGAAAACAAACCACTAATAAAACGACTAAGCTTGCACACTGTAGTTCAATAATGCAACTTCATATAGCCACCTCATTTGAATCACAGATTCATAGAATATGCTGAGTTGGAAGGGACCCATCAGGATCATTGAGTCCAACTCCTCTCCCTGTGTAGGGCACCCCTAGAATCACAACATGTGCCTGAGAGCATCATCCAAATGCTTCATGACCCCAGGATGGCTTGGTGCTGTGACCACTTCCCTGGGGAGCTTGTCTGCTCTACTCAAGATTTCTTGTGCTACCTCAGATAAATAGTAGATAGCACTCACCACACTAACCTCTACCTGCCAGCAGATAGTGGTAGAACAACTCCATATACCTTGGGTCTTCCATATACTGTCAGTTTTGTTTAAAGACCTTTCTTGTGAGCTTAAGTTCTCTGGATTTTGACCTTGGTAATATATATTGGGTCCTACCCTGAAGCCCTTCTGGAGCAAAGCAACTGGATTTACCAAGGAAACCTAGCTGCATGTAGGAACCACTTCTCCTGCTAGGCAACAAGAAACAGACTTCAGACAAGAGACTTTGTCAATTCAAGTACAGCTCTCAGCAGCATCATAAATGTATGCTTCAGACAACCCTATTAGGCTGAATGCTGCCAATGGAGATGTTTCCTTCCACAACTATACAGAGAGCCTATTTGCCTCAGCACCTAAGTTCGAGATTAATATTATTTGAAGAGACTAATTCAGACTTCTGTGATTCAGATTCTCCTTCATAAAACATGGGGATCAGAGTCCTGTCCTGTATCTCAGGGGGAAAAACACATTAAATACTTCAAAACACTCTGGCACAGCATTGGGAATGGAACACTCAAAATTAATGCCTGTCAGGGAACTCAGTAACTAGCTTTGTTATTGTTGTCTTTTGGAATTTTTTGTACATTTCAAGAAGTTTCTTCTTCAGCTTAGCTGAATACTATTTTAACTTACCTAGGCTAGCTTAGACAAAGACTTTTCTCTCAAAACTAGGCTGAAAATGTTATGAAAATATATTGTTTGGGTAGTCTGGCATTTTATACCAATTTTACACCATTTTACCCTACAGTTTCATTAACAAGAATGTGACAAAATACAACAACAGGTTTTTTTTCACTATTACAGAAGTTTAAATTTTAGTTGCAGGCTCTGTTTGGTTTTTATTTTATCATATCAATTTGATCTTCTGTAATAAATATAATGTTAATACAGAGTTTATAAAATAGGTATTATTATTTGCTTAATGGCCCATAACAACTGCCATAGAGAATTTATATTTCACAGGTCATTGAATAGATAGATTGTGACAGCTCTTCTGAAGATGTTCTGGTCTACTGGGTCATTACAGAGAGCATGCACAGACAGTATATCTGTGTCCTAAATATCCTAGTAGCATATTGCTCAAAACAGTTAAGTGAGAGTTAAGAATGAGATTAATTTCAGAGTATTTATTTTATTTTAAAAGGCAAAACAGCATGAGGAAGATTACAGACCATTTGCTAGCAAAAGCCTGAAAAAGTCTGGTTGCAAGTTATATATATATTTTTTTTAATGTACGTACTGCTGAAACAAGTGGACACATCACAGAAGATACAGGAAGAAAAAGGCCCTGTCTCAATGAACTTACACTTTAAACTCTGACCCCACAAATATTTCCCTTGTTATTTTACCACACAGTAATGAACAATCTGCCCAGATTTCAATTACTACAAGATATGTAGTCCAAGCCCTGAAAGCTACATATAACCTTCCTCCTGTGAATTGTCCTTGATTTTTACAAAAATTGTTTGTATAGGCCCTTTTTCTTGTTGCATGCTTTCAGACTAGATTTAGCAACTGAGGGAACCCTTCAGCAAACGAGAGGGAAAACTAAGAATAAAAGTTTTAATAACCTGTTATCACAAAGCATCACTCCAGACAATGTGCACATTTTGATGATTATGTTAGTCTCTTGTTAAAATGAAGATGAACATTACTGATGCCCTCTTAGGATTCAGAAACTGGCTGAAACAATGCCTTTTTTCCCTTTTCTACTTCACCTTAAAATAAATTAAATAATTCCTCTAGCTGCTACTCCATCCTGTCTAAAGTGAACGATCTAAACCTGGAGCCGTTTACTAAAACAATGCATAATGAAAACACTGAGATCTTGAATTACAGTGCTGAGAATGGCACCACTCAGCCACTGGCTTAAATGCCACAAAATTAGTTGATACTTGCAAATCAACCCACAGTATTTGCAGATCAACCTGCTTGCAACAACCCACAACAGAAGCGTGGAAACAAGGAACCACATAGAAAGGGAATATATTACTAAAATGGTGAATAAACACTAGAATGCAGAATGTGCATTGAGTCAAAACTTTAGTTTTGACTTAAGTAGGCTTAGATTCAGGAAAGTGGAGATTTCACACTTAGCCTAGTGTCCTGGTTTGAGCCAGGATGAAGCCAATTTTTCTTTTTACTGATTTTTTTTTCCTTCAGTAAGCTTTCTTGTAACTAGCAACAGTGTGTTCTGCTAGGCTGATAAGACAGTGGAATGTTTTTCTAACTACTGAGGCTTCAAGGCCGCACCTTCACTCTGCCGGCTCAGACACTATGGGGAGATCTGTGACCCCCCCGTAGGAGGCTGAGTTAGATGGACAGCAAAATTGGCCAAAGATATTCCATTCCATATATCTACGTAAGCTCAAAGGAAGGTCAGAGATCACAGAAGACAACTTCCTTCCTTCTTCTTCTCCCTTCTCTTCCGTCCATGGCCAGCGTCTGGGGAGGACTCTGTTCATCCATCACCGTCGATCCTCAGGCTTGATCTCTCGTGACCCCCATAACTCTCTGCTTTCTCCAGCAGCAGCTCCGGGATTCCTCGGGACTCTTCCCAGTTCAGGGAAGTGCTGTGGGAGTTGCTGGGGTGGGGGGAGGCGAGAGGCTTTTGCCCATACCTGCATATATATCTGTATATAATTGTATATATTTTCTTGTATCATTCATTAGTGTTTTAATTAAAGCTGTGTAGTTTAGTTTTCAATCCAGCCAAGTCTCTCTTTTTTTCTCTCTCTCCTTCCCTACCTGGGTGGGAGGGGGAGGGGGGGATCGAGAGCATTGTTGTCGAACCTGAGTCAAACTGTGACACCTAGGACTGCTACTGATTTCTTCAGAACAGCTTTCCAACAGCCACCTCCTGCAGAGCAAATCACTCTAGAGCAGCTTACCAACGTCTTCTCACTACAGTTTAAAAAGATTCTGAACCAGATGTTGCTTAAGAATAAAGGAAAGCTAGAGAAACAGAAACCCTGTTAATAACAAAATTGGCAACAGTGAGGTGTGGGAATGGTAGACTGATATATAATGAACAGCATAGAAATGCAAAGGTCAGTTCTTTAGAAGTACAAAAGTGCATTCTTCTGTCTAAGAACAGCTGCTGTCTCTCATAATGAAGCCCTAACATGACTCAAAAATAATACAAGGTTCAGTATTTTTACATTTATGTTGGCCAGTTACTAGCTAGCTTAAAATTAGTTAAAATTAAAGCAGAAAATATCTGATGAAAAATGCTGATGCAGCCATGATTTGCATCTGAACCTTTGCTAGTAACATCCATCTGACAAGCATCCATACCTTCACATAAAGCTTGGTGTTATGACCAGCACCCTCCTTTCCCTGCCTGCATTTTCAAAGGCAGAGCTGAACACTAGTTACTTCCATGCATTGAAAACTTGCCAGCAATATAGGAGGTTGCATGTAGACCTGAGCAGACAGAAGTGCCTCCTAGAGCCCTAAGTGAGGCAGTGAATTCTTGAGAACCATAAGACTTTCACCTTAGCTTTTTCCCCCATGACTTCTCGTGGTTTAGCCCTCAGAGTACTGCACACTGTGTGGGCTGACCTTAGTTACTTTTCCTTTTGGACTTCCAGCTGGCTCAGAATCCACCATCAACTGCTGGCTTTCTGCAGACTTCACACTCTGGTGTAAGACATTTCACATTGAGGCATCTCAGTGCTCAGTTTTTGGAAGAGAAAAATAGTGTAAAAAATTCAAACTGTTCATTTGAATTTACTGCTGAGAAGCTGGCTAGGTGCCTCTTCTTGTGTGGGACACTTCTATTTTTGTGCATAACAAAGTAAACATCATGCTTTTACTAATTAGTAATATGGCTCACTAAGCTTTATCACATAAATGTAAAATAACAGTATCAACCAATCCTTATTTTTTGTATTGTTAATCAAATGCTTTCATACCATATCACATTTTATTTGTACTAACATATTTACAGACAGGACCTAGTTAGGGAAGTAGAAAAAACAGACAAAACAAGTTCTTGGAGCTATTACTAAGAAATAACTTGTTTTAGCTGTCCCTTCCTTTCTTCCTTTTGAAAAATAAAGAAAGATGGATGCACCAAGTTTTCATATCAGAAGTAAAGAGAGAAAGATGAGAAAATACTTCTGCGTTCTTTTAGATTGGATAATAGATAATAGCCCGAGGTGTCAAAGTGGCTGTTTGGCATACATCTAGTTTTCTCCATGCTTCTCCAAAATCCTCCCACTCCTAGCAGACATTCAGGACTACTGACATTATACCTGACATTATCCCAGGCCACCAAGCTGAATCGTACATTGCCCAGTAGAAAGGCATAAAATCCTGGATAGGAGAGGAGCCCAAGAAAGTTGGTCAATATTCAAAGATTACCTCCAAGCCCAAGAACAATGCATCCCAACAAACAGGAAGGCAGGCAAGTATGCCAGGAGACTTGCATGGATGAACAAAGAGTTCCTGGACACTCTTAGATGAAATAAGAAAGTCTTCAGAGGATGGACACAGGGATAGGTAGCTGGGAGAAATACAAAGAAGTTGTCCAAGAAGTCAGGGATCAGGTTAGGAAAGATAAAGCCTAGATAGACTTAAAACTGGCCAGGGACATCAAGGGTATTAAGTGCTTCTACACGTACAACAGTGATAAGAGGCAGAAGAGGGAAAATGTGGGCCCTCTGAAGAAAGGAACAGGAGGCCTTGTCATACAGGATGTCAAGAAAGCTGAGGTACTGAACAATTTTTTGCCTCAGTCTTCAGCAGTAAGGGATCTGACCACACAGCCCAGGTAACAGAAAGCAGCAGTAAAGACGGGGAAAAGGAAGATCCCCCCACTGAATGAGAAGAGCAGACTTGAGACCATCTAAAGAACCTGAAGGTGAACAAGTCAATGGGACCTTACAACATCCATCTGTGGCTCCTATGGAAGCTGCCAGATGAAGTTGCAACATTGATCTCCATCATATTTGAAAAGTCATGGCAGTCTGCTGAAGTTGCCACTGACTGGAAAAGGGGAAACATAACCCTCATTTGTAAAAAGAGAAGGAAAGAAGACCCAGGGAACTACAGGCCAGTTGGTGTCATGTCTATGCCAGGCAAATTCATGGAGCAGATCCTCCTGAAGGCTCTGCTAAGACACATGAAAAACATAGAGGTGGTTGGTGGCAACCAGCTTGGTTTCACCAAGGGCAAATCATGCCTGACAAATTTGGTGGCCTTTTACGATGGGGTCACAGCATCAGTGGACAAGAAAAGAGCAACTGACATCATCTACCTGGACTTGTGCAAAGTGTTTGACACTGTCCCTCATGACAACCTGGTCTCAAAACTGGAAGGATATGGATTTGATGGATGGACCACTCGGTGGATAAGGAATTGGCCGGATAGTTGCACTCAGAGAATAGTGATCAATGGCTCAATATCCAGATGGAGACCAGTGACGAGTGGTGTTCCTCAGGGGTCTGTACTGGGACCAGTGCTGTTTAAAATCTTTGTCAGTGACACAGACAGTGGGATCCAGTGCACTCTCAGCAAGTTTGCTGACAACACCAAGCTGTGTGGTGTGGTTAGCACACTGGAGGGAAGGGAGGCCATCCAGAGGGACCCTGAAAGGCTTGAGAGGTGGGCCAGTGCCTCATGAAGTTCAACAAGGCCAAGTGCAAGGTCCTGCACCTGGGTTGGGGCAACCCCAGGTACAAAAACAGGTTGGGTAGAGAATGGATTGAGAACAGCCTTGAGGAGCAACAACTGGGTGTGTTGGTCAATTAAAAGCTCAGCATGAGCCAGCAATGTGCGCTCGCAGCCAGAAAGCCAACCATGCCCTGGGATGTGTCAAAAAAAGTATGGCCAGCATGTCAAAAGAGGTGATCCTGCCACTCTTCTCTACACTTGTGTGACCCCAGCTAGACTACTGTGTCCAGTTCTGGAGCCCTCAACACAGGAAGGACATAGAGCTTTTAGAGCAACTCCAGAGAAGGGCCACGAAGATGATGCGAGGGCCTGAGCACCTCTTTTGTGAAGACAGGCTGAGAGAGTTGGGACTGTTCAGTCTGGAGAAGAGAAGGCTGCAGAGAGACCCGATAGTGGCCTTCCAGTACCTGAAGGGGCTACAGGAATGATGGGGAGGAATTTTTTACCAGGTTGTGTGCTGATAGGACAAGGGGTAATGGTTTTAAACTGGAAGAGGGTAGAATTAGGTTAGACATTAGGAGGGTAGTGAGACACTGGTGCAGTTTGCTCAGGGAGGCTGTGGATGCCCCCTCCCTGGAAGTGTTCAAGGACAGGTTGGCCAGGGTTTTGTGCAACCTGATCTAGTTGGAGGTGTACCTGCCCTTGCAGGGTGGTTGGAACTAGATGATCTAGGTCTCTTCCAACCAAAACCGTTTCTATGAATCTTTGATTCCATGACATGTGCAGTGTTTTCTGTAGGTCTTTCTGAAGATGTTAATGGAGTAACACCTTTCCCTGGCACCACACATAGCTGATAGATCAGTTATTTTTAAGTACCTCTGAAAACCTTTTCCCTTTCGTCCTAAATCAGCTATAGGAAAACCAAATGAATCACTTTGCCTACAAATACATTATTAACATTAAAAGATATTATAATTTTTCAAGGATACCCGATTTAACAAAATGTTCCTTTCTTACATGTCTCCCCACAATGAATAAGAAGCCTAAAAACTACTGAAGTGGACTCTCTTAATTATTCTTATTTTATTTAATAAAACTTGTCCCTATAAAGATTCCTTGTATCCACTTTTGAGGCTTTCCTTTCTAACAAGTCAATTAAATTAATTCTTCAGTCTCTATCAAAATTCTTTAAGCAATGGTCCTCTTATCTCTGCAAGTTGCCACTAGACTTGTTTTGAACAAACTTCTCTCCCTTCCTTATAAGAAGAAAAAGTGATTAAATATTTGATTAGCAAATACCATTTCACAGTTGTCCATGTTTTTAAATTGAAATAATACTGTGAATTTCAGTGTTGATTTCAAGAAGCTTTGTGCTATATTATTCTTGAATTCATCCCGTATATCTCTGACATGCAAGGATTCATTATCTCTAAGGAAAGGGCAAATATTTGGGAGAAATGAATACAGAAGACAGAAGTAAATGGACTAATTTTTTTTCTCTGATAACATCAGCTTTATTTTGGAAACAGATTCTGGCACCAATTATGCTTTTTTAGCATCTTAATATTAAATATAAAATCTACGCTTATTGTCTGAACATATGTAACATTTAAACCTTGTCAGAATGATACAGAAATAAATTTGATGGCTAAACATGATTGCTTTATCTTGCTCTGGTTTTATGTTTTGGACGAGGAAGATTTCAGAAGAGCAACACATAGTAAAATCCACTTAAAACAATAAATTTTTTTTTTTGCTAATTTCTGACTTCTTTTTTCTTAATTTGTCCTAAACATTTCATCTTTGCACAGATTTGACATTTTAAGACAAAGAAAACTTCTGTAAGCTGAGAAAAAGGCCAGAACAGGGGTAGACAAGATTATGTATTTATTTATTTATTAAGAGAGCAAAAAATGAGCAGAACTGGTCCGTGCAGGTTATTGTTATCAAAAGCTTTCTCTTTTGAAAACTGTTTTCAGAGAGTGTAGATGCACGTGGCTTACTTTAATAGCTGTTGTGTTGCCAGAATAGCACCTAGAGGAGGAAAGCTCTGTGGCAGAGATGGAAAGCCATGCAAAAATGTGCTGGAGAACCACTGGCATGAAAGAGAGCATGTCATATTAAAACAAATGGTGATGTTCTGCATGGTTTGAAGAATCATCTTGTGGCTCAGGCGCTAGACTGGGACTTGGAAGATCTTGGTTCAGTTTCCAATTCTATCATAGTCCTTCTGTGACCTTGAGCTAGGGAATGTGTCAGTTAAATGCAGACTTTTCTATCAGCGAGGAATAGTGCTATGCTCAGCAGATTTTTATCCATTTTGACTGCAAGCTTTCTGAGGCAGGAACTGTCTCCTACTGTGTGGTTGCACATTAGATTTAGTGCACTTCGGCTTCTCAGCTGGGGCCTTTAAGCTCTAGTAATGAGGATTATGATGATTTAGGAGATGTGTTTTTTATTGCAGTTGTCAGTTGTGCTTGATTAGTTCAGATTGGAATTCAGGCTTCTGCTAATCTGCCAGTTTAATGTGAAATGCAGAATGCTGTAGTGTGCTCAGGAATGTAGGAAATATATACATGAAATAAACTACCTGAAAGGAGGTTTTAACAACATGGGTGTTGGTGTCTTTTCCCAAGTAATGGGGTGAGAAAAAAGGACCTCAGGTTGCTCCAGGAGAGGTTTAGATTAGATATTAGAAAAAATTCCTTCATCCATCTGGTTGTCAGGCACTGGAACAGGCTGCTCAGGGAAGTGGTTGAGTCACCATCCCTGAAGGTATTTAAAAGACATCTAGAAGTGCTGCTTAGGGATGTGATTTAGTGGTGGACTTGCCAGGATTAGGTTAACAGACTTGATGATCTTAAGGGTCTTTTCCAAACTAAATGATTCTATGATTCCATGACTCTATATCTACTTTTCTTTTGTTCTCAGTTTGAAATCTGGTTTACCCTTGTGTCAAATCAGTGAACCCCCACGAGTATCTGAAACCACTCCTGTGGCTGCAGCTCATAAAACCAGCAAGTTTACCACAACATTATAGATGCTAAGAGTAAAGTGACTGGGAAGATCATCCTTGGGATCCAGAGGGGTCTGTACAGTGTTTTTGCAACCTGAAAACTACCAAACATTGCTATATAGGGATTTCATCTGAAAGAAAGACTCACTCAACCAGGACAAAAAGAAAAAAAATAGGGTGCAGTTTTGTTTGTAAACCTGTTATTTCAATTTGGCTTTACTCTAAACTTTTCTTGTACTAAAAAAAGTTCAGAGATATGATGCTGGATGTCCATAATGTACAATCCTGCTAAACCTTGTATTTTGAGATTCAAATCCCTTTCCACTGTTTACAGTACTCACTTTAAAGAAGTTATCCAAAGAAGCACACTGATGTGCCATAAAGCCCCCCAAAAAACTCAGGAACCCTCAAAGAACTGTCATGCCCAAATTGCAATCAAGGCAAACATTTTGGAAGAAGATATATCATAGGAAATCCTGCTGAGTTACCTAGCCTTTGATGGCCACGGACTCCACAGTATATAGGATCTGGCTGCAGAGAATATATTTTTATGCTTGGGATTTTTTGTTTATTATTATTTTGTTTGTTTGTTTTAAAAAAAAACTTGTAGAGTTAGATCATCATTTGGAAAAACAGTAAAATCACCAAAAGTGCCACCTGTATCAGACACAGAGAGCTAAATAATCTGTTCATAAATTCAGGTAAAATTATCACTATTGAAACCATAAATGGCTTTCACCTTTCTCTATTATTGGAAAAAAATTTAAAGCTTTATTTTTCAGCCTTTTAATCAGTTACTTATCTGGGGCAACCATGCAATTAATTGAGAGGAACTGAACTTATATCTTGCATACCCCAAGGAGTGTGCCTACAATCATCATTCCAGGGTGGTTTTCTTGTTTTCTGCTATTACTTTTCCAATTTGTGCAAAATGCTTAAAAAGTCATTGAGTGGGAAAAAGTAACCAGGTGGTGAGAAGAGCAGTGTTTATGAGTGTGAAGGCTGGCTCATGTGTCTGTAAGGATACTGGACTCGAGGAAAAGCTCGAGTGGATTCTTATTCCTTGTGGACTCAAGTAAGTGCAGTGACTACACCACAAAAAAAAATAAATAAAAAAATTCAAAGGAGAATATCAACACCACCTTTTTCAAAGGGCTCCAAATTTTTCATTACTCACATTAAAAAAAATAAATATATATATATGGAGGAAAATCTTAATACTGATACTGGAAACAATTTAAATTTAGTACAGGGGAAGAGTTACAAGGAGTAGCTGAGGTCACTTGACTTGTTCTGCTGGAGAAGACTAGGGGGTGACCTTATGGCAGTCTACAACTTTCTCAAGGGTAGGTGCTGATCTCCTCTCTCTGGTGACCAGCAATAAGACATGAGGAAATCGGATGAGGTGGCATCAAGTGGAAGTTCATTTCAGATATTAGGAAAAGATTCTTCAATGAGAAGGTGGTCATACACTGGAACAGGCTTAGCAGGGAAGTGGTCACAGTACTAAGCCTATCAGAATTCAATGAGCATCTGGATGGTGCTTTTAGTTGTGAGGTTTCATTTTAGGCAATCCTGCGAAGAGGAAAGAGTTGGACTTGAGGATCCTTACGGGTCCCTTCAAACTCAAGATACTATGTGACTCTATTATCTATAGTTTAAAATTTTATGTTCAGTAGTTCACTACTTCATGTTACACAATTACTTCTATTGATTACATTCAGTTCCTTAATAAGAATATTTAAATTATTTCCAGATCCATGTAATAAGTGGGTCATTTGTCTTACCAGATGAACTACTTGATAAGATAGAAGGATCAATATTTCAATTCTTCATGAAATCAATATCAAAACAAGACTAAACCTTTGAAACACAATTATTCTGGTGTTAGAAGAAATTTCTATAGAGCACAAAGACTCTGTAGAGATGGAGGACAGAGCAACGACAGAGTGTGATCTGGAATTAAAGAACCATAGGGTACTATAGACAACTAGTTATCAGAAAAGCTTTAAACATGAAGTTTTCCATGAAACAGAACATAAAAACATATTATTAACTCCCAACAATACATCACAAATTGTGATCTAATGCAGTTGAAATTGCTTTGGTGGTTTGTTGTTTGGTTTTGTTGTTGTTGTTTTTTAATTCTGTGACTATTATGACATAGGGAGGGAGAAAGAAATCAGAGACAGGAGGAATGACAAATGATGATTGCAGTGTAAATATGGCTTTATGTAATACAGTCACAGAAGTAAAAGGGACAATGCTTTTCAGAGATCTTACGGAGGAGCTAATTGAGCTACTTTCATTCAACTTATTTTTTTAAAAGTCTGTTGGAATGTTAGAAATAAATATTACAGAAACTCAAAATTGAAAACATTATCATAGGTTGCCCTTCATAGTGCAGTTCTCAGACACAGTAATCCTCTCTTTCCATGAACATGATGCTAGGCAAAAATTATTATATTAAATATCTGGGGTTTAGCCAAGGTGCTAAAAGGACAATAAAGACAAGCATAAACAGCAGTTTCTGCTTCAGTCAAACTTATTGATAAGAGAACTGGCTTCAGGCTATCAGGTCATGAAAATGGTAGAAAAAGTGTTCCCTTTCTTGTCAACTCTGATAAGTACAATATCCTCTAGAGAGAGAGGAGTAATGAGTTGTCATCATAGAAAAAAATGGTCTGATAAATGGATTTCATGACATAACAGTGTGACTACAGCACCTAGGAAGTAAATTTATGCTTCATCCTTTTAATTACATTTCTCTAAAATGAAAGGTCTATATCATATACCAAATACTTCCTTATGCTAGTCCACACAAGAAAATGTACTTAATGTATTTGAACTGTATGGAGTTTCTTCCTGTCTTAGGACAATATTATTCAATAATCAAGAAGGATTAAAACACTTGTATTAATATTAAAACCTGTCAGCTGGATGCAACTTAGAAGAAATTGTATTATTAAAAACAGATTTTTGAAAACAATTTCAAGTATGGTTACCAGCCTTATGAGAGTTTAAGAAAGGAACTAACTCTCTTAGCCTAAAATTCTGTGACTACAACAGTCTGCTGTTCTGAAATAAAATCTAGTGGAACTTGATTCCAATAAAAGTCATAAAAGCATAGCAGAGCTCACACTTCTTGTGGATCTACACTATTTATGAAATTATGTGCTCTGGGTGAGAACTAGTGATATTCCAACTAATCATTATGCTCATGCTTTCACTTTTACAGAAAGATGCAAGAAGCACATACTAGTACTAGTGCATACTAGTACTTTCAAGAGCCTCTGCAGAGATCTGTAGAAAACATACTTGGCTTTTAAAAAAAAATAATAAAGAAAAAAAAAGAGTACAATTTAAATGTGCAAAAATCCAATATTCACGTGTTAAAATATTTCTATTACCCTCAGGAAGGCTGGGAACAATCTGCTCTTCCAGTACTGGATGTATTTTTTTAGCTAGATACACGTGTCAAATAACTAGCTGTCTATCATATTTGAGAAGTCATGGCAGTCTGGTGAAGGTCCTGCTGACTGGAAACAGGGAAACATAACCCCCATTTTCAAGAAAGGAAAAAATGAAGACCCAGAGAATTACAGGCCAGTCAGTCTCACCTCTGTGCCTGGCAAGATCTTGGAGCAGATCTGTGGACAAAGGCAGATCAACAGATGTCATCTACCTGGATCTGTCCAAAGCTTTCAACACTGTCCTGCACAACATTCAGTTCTCAAAACTGGAACAATACTGATTTGATGGATGGACCACTCATTGGATAAGGAACTGGCTGACTGGTCACACCTAAAGAGTTGTGATCAATGGCTCGGTGTCCAAACGGAGAGACGTGTGACAAGTGGTTCCAACCTCCTCCAGGGTTGGTACTTGGACCAGCGTTATTTAACATCTTTGTTGGCAACACGGACAGTGGAATCGAGTGCACCCTCAGCAAGTTTGCTGATGACACCAAACTGTGTCGTGAAGTCAACATGCTGGAGGGAAGGGAGGCCATCCAGAGGGACCTTGACAGGTTCAAGAAGTGGGCTCATGCAAACTGCATGAAGTTCAACAAGGCCAAGTGCAAGTTCTGCACCTGGGTCAAGGCAATCCCATGCACAAATGCAAGTTGGGAGGAGTAAGGGTTGAGAACAGCCCAAAGGAGAAGGACTTGGGGTTAGTAGTGGACCAGAAGTTTAACATGAGCTGTCAATGTGCACTTGCAGCCCAGAAAGCCAACTATGTCCTGGGCTGCATCAAAAGAAGCATGGCCATCTGGTTGAGAGGTGATTCCCCCCCTCTGTTCTGCTCTAGTGAGACCCCACTTGGAGTACTGTGTCCAATTCTGGAGTCCCCAACATAAGAGGGACATAGAGCTCCTTGAGCATGTCCAGAGGAGAGCCACAAAGATGATCAAAGGGCTCCCCTGTGAAGACAGGTTGAGGAAGTTTGGGTTGTTCAGCCTAGAGAAGAGGAGGCTTCATGGTGACCTTATAGCAACTTTCCAACATCTGAAGGGGCCCTACAAGAAAGCTGGGGTAGGGTTTTTTACCCAGGTGTATAGTGAGAGGACAAGGGGCAATGGTTTGAAGCTTAAAGAGGGGAGATTCATGTTGGACATTAGAAAAAATTCTTTCCTGTGAGGGTGGTAAGATGCCAGAACAGGTTGCCCAGGGAGGTTCTAGATGCCCCCTCCCTGGATGTTTTCAAGGCCAGGTTGGATGGGGCTCTGAGCAACCTGATCTAGTGGGAGGTGTCCTTGCCTATGCAGGGGGTTTGGAACAAGGTGATCTTTAAGGTCCCTTCCAACCCCAGCCATTCTATGATTCTAACTATTTTGTTAAGTAAATAAGCTATCTGTTAGTGGCTGGCAACACAAAGGAACTACAACTACATAATAAAAATCCTGCAAAAAACCCTACTGCTCTGAATTAGCAACACAAACACAAGATACACACACAAAAGCCACAGAACAAAATAGAGCAACAAGATCTTACTGAAAAAAAAAAAATCCTTTGTTTCTCAGACTGTTGTACACATCTGATAACTTTCAGGTTCTGAAAGACATAATTCTCCAACCATGAAAACTAGCCAGAAGAATGTTTGTAACATTATTTTATCAAATTATGTATTTTTGTCTCTTAAATCATAAACTTTGCCCAAATTGCTCAACAAATATAAAAATTACCAGATACTTTTCATAGAAAGCAGAAAGAGAACAAATTGACACTCTGCAAATACAGTGTTACTAATAACAGGGATTGAAACATAGCCAAAGGAGTATTTCTAAGCAAGCAGGATACCTCCTTGCCTTTTGGCAGTAATACCATGATGGATAATGTTTTTTTAGCAAAACACTATAATGAAACAGACTTACTTCTCACAAAGGCAATAAAAAAGGGTTCACAGGGTTACCCAATAAAGTGAAGGTGAATTGACTAAAAGGCACAGAATTCCTCACACAATAGAATGTGTACACTCACATTCATGCAGAGGCTCTCACCTGGAGCTTTGGAGAAGGAGCTTTTGGGTCTTAAAGTTCAGGACATGTATTTTTTTGCTCCTAACTAAACTTACTGGAAATAAACTCTTTATATTCAATAATTAAAAAAA
>NW_009952564.1:3478545-3496081 GCF_000747805.2 Chaetura pelagica | reverse complement strand
AAAAAAAACCCAAAACCAAAACAACTAAAAACCGAAACACCACCAAACAAACCAAGAGCTCAACTATAAAGCAAGTTCCACATGCTCTGCAGAAAACACCAGTGAAACAGAGTGCTCACTCCTGGACATTTTTTCCCAAATGTAAACAAGGAATATCACTCACCAAGTATGCTAACAAACTAATTTGATTTAGTTTCATGGTGTGGCTGCACAGATGGGTACATTTTACCCACATCTGGCACACAGCTGGCAAGCCTTTTGCTTGGCCTGGCCTTTGTTTTGTGCCAAAATGCATGCCAGTCTACAGAAGCAAATTCACAAATACTTAATTTGGAGTCATCACAGCCCCTCTAAAATGTCAACAGCACAACTCTGAAAGCCTGGCATTAAAGGACATCATAAAAAAAAACAACCTCCATGCAGCCTGCACAGAGTTAATTTACAGGAGACATTGTAATGCCAAACACCAGGATCATGGAAAATTCCCTTTCATCTCCACAAGGCAATGAATTAGGGATGGACAAAAGCCTTTTTCTGTAATGCTACTTGAAGCATGGATAGTAGGTCTGGTTCACTAACTATGGAACAGTCAGTTGGCTGCAATCCCAGCACCAGGAAATGTGGTGGAGATTTACCAGAATGACAAGTATCGTAAGGTGCTGCATGAGAGGAGGTCAGTGCTGTTGGAAGACAGAGATCTTCTAGAGGAGAAGCTGTCTGATGCTTAGATAAAACCATCTTCCTTCTCAAAATCCAGGCAAGACTTTGATCAGCTTCCTGCTTCTCACATTGCTCTTTTATAAACCCAAACTCTACTGTTCAGTATTTCTGCTCCCATGGTCCAAGAAAAATAATTAGGAACATGAGACATTTTGAGGTAACATTTGCAGGAAGAAAAAGAGAGAACTTTGCTGCACATTGAACAACAATCCAGAGAAAAATTAATAGAAACCAAAAACTCGATATGTTAAGATATCCTTTGTAACATCTGTTTTGTGGGCAAATAACAAAGTCAAGCAACATTCAGCTACTCAGTGATGACAGCTTTTGTTGGTTTTATTCACTATCTACAGATTTGATAGGATGTTAATTTACTGCCTATTTTCTTTAACAAAATGCTACTATGAAAAAATGGCAGTTCTTGAAAAATACTTTTTTTGGTAGAAATCTCTCCATCTGTTTCAACGACACACTTCTTAGGAAGGTTCTGCAGGATGAGTGGAAATTCTGTAGTAAAATTAAACAAAATAAAACACCAAAGTAACCCTCAAAAGGTAATCCCAGATGCAAACAAGAGACAGAACACACAGCAGTCACTTATTAGGCAACTCATCTGACTTCAGACCATGGACTCAGCTCCAGATACTGCATCCAGAGCCACTGGGCACTCCTTGACACTTGGTTCTTTCTCCCTGATCCCACTTTTGAACAAATGTGGAAGCCTCACTTTTACCTCTACAAAGGCAACCTCCAACCAACTACATCAAACTATAACACTATCATTTGACTGTGCCAATACCTAAATCTATTGAAACTGGAAATGCATTCAAAAGAAGGAATCTGTATGGAATGTAGGAAAGCAAAGAAGCCATTGGTTTCACTGTTATTTCATGCCTATATAGCTGGTTAATCCTTTCAAATTTGCATACATTGACTTCACAATTCTGTGTAATACACCTTTTTGTGTATGTGAAACTCTCACACACATGAAATGGACAATATGTTCCGCTGGATCTTGCTCAAAGCTCTGAGTTTTCCTACCATTTGGGAAGAAGTGCAGATGTCAAGATGCAGCAACATATTTCACTTTGCTTTTTAAAAAGAAAGCAGAGACAACAAAAGATAATTAAAGTAACTTTCACAGCCAATATTGTTAAAATGTTTAAGTAGCTTTGTATTGAACTGGTAAATTTCTAGCAGTGGAACTTCATATCTAGCATGCCAAGAAAAAAAGTAGCATCAGCAATGACAGGAAAATCTTTTACAATATTGCCTAATGCCTAAGCCTAGTGCATGCAGCATACTAGGGACTGAATGAAGAGCACATCTCTTTCACAGAGGCTATAAACAGCCATCACTGATGACATGTAGCTCCTTCCCACCTGATCTAGTGTTTAAACTTGACCCTGTGATGGAAGACTAGCCTCCAGCATCAATTCTGTGAGCCATGTCATTCCTTCACAGCTTTCAATTTGTATTCAAATTGTGAACAATTCAAATTTCTTACATTCTGATTTTCATCTTCTGTTTCATGTGTTATTCACCAAAACAAAAATTGTCATTGTGATAGGTGCTGTAGAAATCAGCAATATTAATAAATAGTTGGTATAACATCTAAGCACTCTCCCCTATCAGGATGAGTACCTTGCTGAATTTATGCTATGTGGAACAGCTGACAGCAGAAATATTTACAATAGATCACTTCGACAACTTTAGATTTACATAATGGGTTTATCCACTTTGTAGATTAGGTTTGTGTACATTCTCTCTGCATACAAAACGTGCCTATTACATTTAAAAATATTTGCTTTGAATGGTATATGCTGCTACACAAAGTTGGGGTTATTTTGCAGTCTACAGCTTTAAACATATATTTTTAAGAGACATGTATTAGTATGTTTATATGTTATGTGCAAACAAAGTAAATTGATGTACCTGCACCAGACACACCTGTTTACTGATTTTATCATGTTTTAATTTAATTCACTCAAGCTAACTTCTTTTTTCAGATATTCTTAGCCCTGTTTTGGATTTAGAAAACATCATCAGTAGCAAAGACAGTGCCGAACTGCACCTGGAAAGCTGATACCTTTTCCGTTCTGCTCATATCACAAAAAAACCTCCCAACCAAACAAAGAAAACAAAAAAAATCCCAAGCAAACAAACAAAAAAACCCAATGCATAGGATTAGTTCTTTTTAGTTCCAGTCCAATTCCATGGATACAAAGAGCAAAAGCAGCAGAAGAGGCTGAAAACAGTCATGTATCAAAGAAGAGATAATCACCTCCTTCTATGAAGAAGCCAAATTCCAGTAGTGTAGGGGTCTAAAAGAATACTTCTGCTTTGACATCACCCAGACTGAACCCCAGCAAAGGGACAGCATGCCAAGTCACCACTCAAGGTTGAGTACTCACAATCCCCAGCCAATGTTCTTCAGCCTTCCAGGATGGGCAGCTCTGGAACAAGCCCACTGAGCAGTCTCTCCCAGGTCTAGGTCTGTGGGATTTGAGCATACTGCTCCGAGATAATTCAGTGAGCTTTTAGATAACCTTTAAAAATTTTCCTACAAATGTCTTATTTGATGGGTTTTTTTTTCAGATTTAATGTAGTTACAAGACCTGGGGAACGTCTTGCTGTAAACTCTGGAAACGTGAGTGTCTTTCTGACAAAATAACATGATTTCTCTGTCTATGGGAAGTTCTAAAAAGTGAAGTTCCCCATTTGGTCAGGAATAATATTGTATCATTGTCCTATTTTGAGCCAGGATGAAGGCAATTTTCTTTTTACTGATTTGTATTTGTGTTTGTTTGGTTTTTTTTCTTTAGAGATTTCTCTTTTAACTAGCAGCAAGTTTTCCAGCTAGTGGATTGATAACACTAGAATGATTATGTTACTGCTGGGATTGCAAGATTACCAGAAGAGTCATATCTACAGCCCTCTCACAGGGAGGAGTGGATTAGATGGACAGCAAAATTGGCCAGAGATATTCCATTCCATATGTCTACATAAGCTTGGTGTAAGGTCATGGAAGGAACATGGAAGACAACTTCCTTCCTGCTTCTTCTTCTCTTCTCTTCAGTTCATGGCTGGCATCCAGGGGGGACTCCATCCATCCATCACCACTGATCTTCAGACTTGTGCATTCCTGGCCCTCACAACTAGCCCCTCAGCTTCTGTCTGCTCTGCTGCTCTCTCCAGCAGCTCCAGCTAATTTTGGGAACTGTTCACAACTCAGGAGATGCCAGGGGAGGTGCTGGGGGTGGGGGGAGTCAATAGGGTCTTGTACATTCCCACACATGCTTGTATATAATTGTGCATATTTTCTTTTATCATCAGTATTTAATTAAAGCTGTCTATTTTTCAATCCAGAAAATGTCTCTCCTTATTCTTTCTGTCCTTCCCTGCCCGGGTGGGAGGGGATCAAAAACATCGTTGTCACTGCTTTCGTTGCCTGAGTCAAACCGTGACAACCATTTATTACACATGAATATTGCTGAGGAATCAAAGTAATTTCTCCATATCTATTTCTACTTTAGACATCTACTTCTGAGGAGGCAAATGTATTTTTTCCTTGGGAAACTGAGAGGCTTACAATACTACTGGCTGATCTAAACACCTGACTATCTTTCATATGTTTTTCCCATCAGTACTTCAAAAAGGTGAAAAATACTGCCATTCGCTTTTCCCATATTAAGAACAAATTGCTCAAGGCAAAACAGGAAAGCTGTCACAAAGAAACCAACTGGAGATGGGCAGTTTTGAAGTAAAATTGTTTAGATTGAGACATTTAAACTCTACATTGTGTCACCTTAAGCATTATATAGGCTGTTGCTTTGTCTGGTTTGAGAAATGTGATTAAGTTGCAAATTAGCATAGGTATTTTTAGATAATTAGAGCCTCAGATATCCCTTAGTTTGAATATATTTGCACTTTTTTTTTTTTTTTTGAAAGGTGGAATATATTGTTATAACTGAACTAAACCACAAGTTTAGTCTGCCAGCAATAAGTGTTCTAAATAGCTCTAAAGAGTTGCTGTAATTTATTGGATTTTAACAATTCACATCCAATTTATTGGATGTAAACAAAATCAAACCTACAGTTACCCATTTTGTTGCTCATTGATTTTTATATATTTTTTTAAATAGAGTAAAACATAATAAAGGCTTATACACATTCCCAGCCGACAACATGAACGTTTCAGCCCCTTCAATGCAAATTGTTTCTCCTTATCATGTGGCTACCTTGACTTCTTTACTGTCACATAAATGCTTACATATGAAAATATATGTACATTGTTAGTCCAGGATGAATTGCAATTTCACATTTCTTATCCAAATACTGGTTGTAATAATATTTCTCAGCATCCAGATGGTCTCTCATTTAAAGTGATCCTGATTCTACTTGATTCTGCTTTGGTATTATTAATGAAATAAATGCTTCATAATTACCCTTTCAGGGTGATTCAGGGTGATGCAGCCATGGGGCTGCATGGCTGTAAATAAGAAACTAACCATGTACAGTTAAAAAATAAATAAATAATAATTCTAATGCACAACAAATGTGGCAGCACATTCTCTGACTTCTTAAAAATCCTAGGAGATGACCATGCTGTTAACTGCAAACCACCAGTGTGTCCTTTCTGTATTCTGCCATTTCTTCTGATTGGGACGTACATTTTTCATTGCTAATGCTCCCAGGTAGTTACGCACTCTCCAAGTACCTATCTGATGGCTTGTTTCCCTAATAGACTGGTGCTGTTTGGTCTTCAAAACCTATTGAGACGACCAAGACATGATATCTTTTAGCTTCCTTAAGCACATCACACTTGATATCTTTGAGACCCAACAAATGACTCACTGTTTCTAGTTCTTCATAGTACTTTTTTAAAAGAAATAACCCTATAAAGTTGATGTTTCTTCACCATCTTTCTTCTGTTACTTACAGTAAATGGCAGGGCCTGGGTTGGATATTTGTAACTGAACCCAGGAGTTACACTTCAGGACTGAAAAAGAATTTATTTTTTATTGAATTCACTTCTTGTGTAGAAAACTATTTACTTGCTCTTTTCTCTTTCATTTTTCACCCTATAAAGTGTGATTATTGGAATCAGTGGGAAAAGTTACTACAGCAACTAATAAGACTTAAGTTTCCAGAAGTTAAAAGAAACTTGGTTCCTTGTCTGCTGTGCTAAAATTTCAAATCACTTTAAAGACTAAGAACAAAACAGGAAAAGAAAAGACAGTAGGGGGTGGGATCAATCAAGGCATGAGCTGAAATGTAATCAAACCACTTAAGTGAGAAGTAAGTGATGAGGCTGTTTTAGGAAAGTGATATTGCTGAATCCCATCTTCCATTTTAGACCTCACACTTTTGTATTCAGATTACTGCTCACAGCAAGCTGTCCTGGCTCCTGGGCTTTCCCTTTGTCTCTGCTGTGATTATTACAACAGATATTCCTTCTAGTGGTTGGTACTCTTTGCTGTGCTCTCTCTCTCATGGACTTACTGGTTCTCTTTCTGCCTCATTATTTCTCAGGCTTTCAACCCCTCTGTGACAGCATTCACAGAACAAAAGGCTGCCGTTCCACTTATCCCTATTTATCCTCCTTTGATGCTGAATTGGATTTTGTTCTGCTAGAGTGAAGAAGGCTAGATGTGTCATCTTCATCACCTGTATTTTATTTACATCACTGAACACAACCGTAACTTATTTCCTAAATTTATCAAAATCCTTTACAACCAACAACTTTTCACCAAACCCTTGCTCTATTACTTTTGTAGTGAAGAAAATGAGGTAAGTGCAGATATGTTTGTACCCAAAACACCTATATACATTTTTCTGCTTTACCTTTAAATCTCCCTAGGAGGCACAGAGTGGCCAATTAGCCAGCTGTGCATACAGGTAAGGAAGAAAAGAAGTTTGCATATTTGAATTATCATAATGTGTTGTTTCTTCTCATACTTTCCATATAAATTCTATTAAAAAAAAAAAATCCATAAGTAGGAATCAGTCTCACTTAAAGTCAAATTGCCCAGAAAAAGCATCAAGAGGCTAAAGGAGGATCAGGTTACATACTGCTTTTGCCAGTCCATCAACATATCAAATCAAACTCCCACAGCCATTAAACATAATTGTATTTAGATAGGGCTGCAAGGTCTCTACATATTGGCACTAAATAAGAAAGTATTGCAAAGATACAGCAAATGCACCAGAACTAGATTGTTCCTGACTTTCCATTAAGCTACTTCAGTGACAAGAAATTCTGAAATCTTCTGGAGTGTGACAATGGCAGGATATATTTATCTCTACTTCTAATTTCTCACTAAACCAGAAAGCCACTGTATCTCAGAATGCTCCAGTCCCATCAGTGACATCTGTATTATAGCCTTTTCACAGTATGCACTCACATAACTTTTACAAAATGGCAGTTGATTATGACTTGCCATACCTCTGGAGCAATACAGTGTTTACTCCATTTTATAGAAAAGTATACTGAGACAAAGCTATCAGTTGTTCAGAATCATCACTGGGAAGAATTCAAAACTCTACAAGGCTTATGACATTGGCTATCACACATATGAACTTCAGCTGAGAGGGTGCTACCAAGTTCACAGGGAAACTATACAAGAGAAACCACCAAAACTTCAGTCACTAAAGTGACAAGAACAAAGACTGTTTTCTCCCAGTGGCAGCACTCATACTGGGACTGGAGTAATTATCACTTTCCCGAATGAACTACCAAATGCAAATTCACCAGCAAGAGTTCACAAGCAAACCATGTAAAATACAGTGAAAAGTTCACAGAAAAGAGAAACTACATATGCTTGGAACTGCATGTGACAGAGATGCCACAACACAGTCAGGATCATCTTCATTGTGCCGTTGCTCAGCCTCCCCATGAGCACAGAGACAGCAGAAGGTAGAGAAGATGTTAAGCTGGTCACTGTTACTTGCATTTTGAGAAAAAGGGCTTCTTTCTGCTATGAAGAACTATCTATCAGCTAATAAAAGTTTACATTCAAAGACAGACTCACCAATAAATTCTATGTGCTCGACTTCCCTTTTCTTGGCAGTGAAAAATGAGAGCCCAGCACATGTTGTTTGCCAGCATTAAGAAGCTTTTCAAAGACAAGCATCAGATTTGGATATCTCAAAGAGACAATGGCTAATAGCAAAGGATCAATTACTTCCTTGTGACTTAGGTAAAGGTCAAATCTATACACTATTTGACTTCTCTGCAAATTTGACACAGCCACTGATTACTGATAATTTACTGACAGACTCCACTAGCATAGGCAATGCATGATTCCTATCACTTCAACTATGTGTCTTAAATGGGATCTCAAATGTAGATAGCAACTGCTACCAGAGACATAAATGTATGGAGTTGGAAGATTGATGCAAGCACCCTCCCTCCATGTTAGTTGTTGTAAATGATCTCCTGAAGGAACAATACAAGACCCCAGCCCTTACTTTGCTTGCTGCAGCCTTCTTCTCAAAAGGGAAATGTATTTGAATAACATTCAGCTCAGAGAAAAGTTTAGGCTGAGACTTACTTTTTGCTCTTCTTAAGCATAAAGGAAAAGATTTCTTTATCATTCCGGAGGAGAGAATCTTTTCAAATTAGGCCAGTCATAGGCCTGCTGTGTGGACAGCAGAGCAGTAATTCAATGTACTCAGAGTACATTAGGAAGCAAACTAGGTCTCTCTAATATCTTAGAAATTAGGGAGCTGCAGTAAACATCTCTCTGCAAAAGAACTGGTAAGAAGTTTGAGAACCCTGATCAGTTTCTCAGTGTCACTAGACATGTAGCAGTGAAGCTTTCTCTCATTCTTTGATCAAAGCAGAAAAACTGTAGTGTGGTTTATTGTGTTGTGCTGTACTTTATCATTTTCCTTCTTTGACTTTATACAATATGCTTCTATAAATCCTTGGCATATAAATTGAAAATGGAGTCTTGGAGCAAACCAACAACTTTATTCAACACACAAAGAAACGCACAAAATGGAATGTCCTTGTCTCAGCTCCTCCAAAACGATATCCTACAGAAAATCCTCAATTTTGGCCCAAAATAATTCATCCTTCTCTACAGTTTGAAGCCAGGCCTGTTTAATACTCTAAAGATCCACACATTCAGATCAACACAATAAACCAGCAGAATTTTAAATGGTTGTAGTTGGTTTATGAAGGCAATGTATCATCTCATTATACAAGCGAAGGAATGCAACGACAACTATCTTCTCCTCCCATTTAACTGCTGTTTTGGCTTCAGTCTAGCAGCATTCATGTGTTTTATTCCATAGAAATATTAACTTCTATGGGCATAAAAGAGATTATTTGGATCATGACCTCAAAATATTAGGCAACAGTCACAAAGATTATTCATTGTTTCAGACTATATGGCTAAATATGGGTTTCATGTTTCATGCAAACCTGAATTATATACACCCAAAGGGAGCTGTTAAGTTTAGAGACTCGTAAAGCTCAATTTAAAAATTACATTTAAAAATTTTGAATTAAGAAAAAGAGTGAAACCATAACACCTGTAATTTATTGTGTAGCTAAACCTATTAAATATACAGTATAGTTAAGTTGAGAAAGAATAAAAGAATCTTTGAACAAGAAATCTTATTATAAAAACCAGGTCTCACTTCAAAATAGACTTCCACACTCTAGATACATATGCTTAATAAAAGAAAGAGAAGTAATATCACACCAGTATCTCCTTCATGCATCCTCACAATCACTGTCATTATATCCTACCTGCAAGATAAAGCAGAGTCAGTATCATCTTACCTGTTGCACGATAACTATCTGCATAAAAGAACCTAACAGAGGTATAAGGCAATACAACAACTTACCATTAAATTACTAAGTTGAATGAATTTTTCTTTCCAGAAGTTTGTATGTTTTGCTGTGGTCCTCTGAAGCCTCAACTTTGGACTGCAACCTTATCATAACACCAGTAAACAAGCAGCAACAGTGTGGTGGTTTTGAACTTCTGGCACCACGATAGTGAGAAACCCTAAGAAAATAGCCCATCATTACACAGGAAGTAGAAAATCACCTGCTAACAAGCACTAACCCAATCAAAGCTTTTAGTTGTATAAGAAACTTTATTCAAATGAGTTAAGTAAGTGTATGGCTAAAATGGTGGAGGCACTTAAATACTTTGACGGGTAGGAATTGTAAGAGCTAAGAAATTTTTTTTTTTTTTTTTTTTCAATCATAAACGAGACCCCTGCATGGAAAAAAGAAAAGAAAGAAGGAAAAAAAGAAAGACAGAGGCAATAGTTGAGACTACCAAGATCACCAAAAACTACCTTTAACTGGCTAGATAATACTTTATTATTTCAGTGGAAAAAAAAAAAAAAAAAAAAAAAAGTTAACATGTTGGATCTATCTGTTGTATAATAAGAAAAGCAAACATGAGAACAACAATTTTTTTTAAAACCCTTCAAAATGTTTTGTTCAGAATGGCACAAAGAACAGAAGATCTTTGTTCTTGGGGTTAACATTTACATTTCACTTTTTCAAAGTATACATAATGTTATTTTAAAGTCAAGATAAAGAAAACAATATCTTTTTTTTCCCCCTCTGTAATAACAAGTATATGCCCAGGATCAGACAGTTGCACAATTCCCATCTGCTGGCAGATAATTCAAAACATATTCCCCAGCAGACAGCGGTTTCTGGCCACCTGTCTTGTATCAGAGATATTTGTGTGATATTTCTGGTGCACTGTGTGATATTTTAAGTAAATGAAATTTTTACTTTTTTTTTTTTTTTTTTCTTTTTTCCCTCTGAATGAAATAATCTTCACTAATAATTACTGATTCAGAGTTAAGTATTTATACTCCAGTCATATTCTTGTACAGCAGTGTTTCTCCCCTCTTCTTCATTATCAGTGCTTGAATTGAGGGAAGGTAGAGATTAGCCACACTCATAGGGAGTTTGCACACCTCTGCATCCCATGGACGCTCACTGAGTGCTTCATATCTTCTGGAAGTCAGGTTGCATCACTTGAATATATACTTACTGCACCTCAAATGTGCAGAAAGTCCTGTTCTTTTCAGTTCTAAAAATCTGCCTTCTTTCAGAGACTTTAAAACAGGACATTTCAAAACTTCAAAAAAGACTAGCTGGTGGCTGCTGTATCTGTTACTAAGGCGCTGCAGCAGTGAGACAGTCTTAAACTAGAGCAGGGTAGATTCAAATTACACTTTAGGAAGAAATTCTTTACAATGAAGGTGGTGAAACACTGGAACATGACGCCTAGAGAAGTAGAGGCCCCATCCTTTGGAAACATTCAAGGTCAGGCTCAACCAGGATCTGAGCTACCTGATCTAGTAAAAATGTTCCCTGCACACTGCAGGGGGGAGGGGGGTGGTGTTGGACTAGATGACCTTTAAAGATCCCTTCCAAGCCCATACATTCTATGATGATTCTATGATGATCTGTTTTCAGGTCAAATTATGCCTTCTTTGCAAATACACTCATTTAGGTGCAGTTCCTTTGCAAGCCACTTGCTAAACACTTACTCCAGCTTTCCCTGCAGTACTGATCTTTGATTTACCAGAAATTTCCAAAGATGAAGAACAAGGTATGGAGAAGCAAAAAATGTAATTTCGCTTGTTTAACACGCATCTCATCATACAGCTTCTACCAACACCATATCAAACAAGGCAAATTAGAAGTCTAATTGCAGTTAATCTCATTTTTATAGACTCTACCTTGCAAAGTACCCTCACCTCTCATACAACATCAGCTGACACCATTGGCTTCTCAAAATTTTAATCTTCACATTCAAACCCACAATTTTTTTCTCTTCTTTCTGTTACCTGCCTTTCTTTCTCTTAACCTTCCCTTACACAGTGACCAAAGGATATAAAGAGTGCCTTGAAAGAGATTTCTACCTCAGCAAAGACAAGCTGTAGATGGGAGTTTGTAACTTATTCTTAGACACATATCCAAATGAGACATCCACTAAGCGTGAGGTAGCACAGATACAGTTGCTGTCTTCTTTTGCTTGGGACCCCTCCCTACTTCCTGACCCTCCCTCTCCTTTCACAAAATCAAGTGTCAAAATGTATGCCTGGATATAGTCCCACTCCAACTTTAGACAGTTTCTCATAGGCAATAACATTTTTCTCACCAGCAGACAGGACTACTCTGAATTTTGTGTTTTCTGCTATATTTTGCCTCTTAAAGACACCAAAGGTCTGCACTTCATGCTGCACAGCTTTGTTCAGTTCTAGTAGCTTTAACTGAGCCATGCTAGTATTCTCCATCTAGGGATATGTACCAGTGGCTTTTTCTCAGGTAAAAGGAAATGTCCCCAAGTGGCCTAGTATAATACAATCACATTTTCTGTTCAAATTGGTATTTTGTTCCAGTAAATAGTAAGAAGTCTACACTCTATAATGCAATTCGTACTTCCGTTGCCATGGAGGAGGAGGACCAATACAGCTTTCAGTCCATATGGATGCACTGCACATAGTCAGTATATTTCAGTGAAATCTCCAGCTGATCAAAACAGATATTAATGTATCTCTAGAAATGGACAAATTATTGACTGACTTGCTAACTGCTATCCAGTTTCAAACCTTTTGAATATGTCAGAGATTTGGTTTTATGCTATGAGATTCTTCCAAAGGATGATCAAAGTGTGTTGAAAAAGTATACATCACTCAACCAAATTTACTTGGATCTTTCTTCCTGTTATTTTATAGACAAAAGCAAGCTGTGAGGTATGAAAGTAGGAGATTGCCCACCATCTGTAGCTGTTCTGTTGCACACCCCAGCCCCGGGTTTATTACATATAAGTGAAGGGTAGAAGTCTGGTTCTGTCATAAATCATCACCTCTCTCTTTCTTATTTCTTGCCAATACAGATAATTGCCTGGTACTTTCAAAATGGGGGAGGAAAAAACACAAACAAACAAACCCCAAACACAGAAAACCAAAACAATCAAACAAAATATCTAAAAAGAAAAAAAAACCTCCCCCTGCACAAAACCCTTCTAAGCATAAGAAAGAATATAGATTAAAAGGTAGCACAGTACTAAAAGTCACACGCTACTAAAAAGAGATCCTCCTGCCTTGCTACACTATATTTTAAAAAGTAGTGGTAGTGATATTACTACACTTAAGGAAGAGTAATATTCCAGAGCCACAGACATACTCCAGAGGAAAAACACAGAGCGGAGAGGTTTTCTATCCTTGCATGTGACTAACTTTCATGGGATGTGCATAGGTGGGGAAAGACACACCAGAGATGCTTGTGCCATAACTTGTGATTCAAACTTATGGAAAAGATCATTGTCGTAGACAAAGTCCTGTGTTAGTGGAGAACATGAAGATTTCTCTTAAGACTGGCAACTTCCACCAAAGTAACTGTGCATACCTGCCCCTCAGTATATCCATCTCCTGATGGTGACAAATGATACCCAGAACCTAATCTTAAATTCCTCATTAGATTATTTGGGTTGCACCCAGGCACTTCTCACAGTAGCTCTTGATCTTTTATCTCATATCAGGTATCATACATAGACTATGTCCCTGAGTAAAAAAAACCCCAAACCTGTCAAAGCAAAAGCAAGCCTGACACTATCTTAAACTATCATATAGGGATTATTACAGCTTGGTAGTTGGCCTCAAAATCTTTAATACAGGTGATTTGAGAAATTCATTCCTTTCTCTTCCAAGTGGTCCACACAGCACTCTGATCTTCTCAGTGTGCTCATTATGCACAGCCATGAATTTGTGCTGTCCAGTATTAAATCATTTTGCCAACCTGGTGATAGAGGGAGAATTAGCTGCAAAGATGCAGCAAGGATTCCATTACTCTTACACAGCTGAAGGCACCAGTGTCTCCTTATACTTTCTAGATTCTCATCTGGAGCTGCAAGAAACACTGGATCATGCTACAGCAATGCAATCAATAATTCCTCTCCCTGTAATCTCTGGGGTGGCCAAAAAACTGCAAATATCCTTTGCAAATGCATATTACTTTGCCATAATGCCTGCATCAATCTAATTCTGCCGAGGCTGGGAGGCTGCTTTAATAGAGTTTATCACGCATACTTGGAGCAAAGATGGAAGGAAGCTAGGGACTTGCTTTCTTCCCTTATCTGCCAGTCTACTGCCAGAGAATCTGCACCTTGTCCATTGTATTTCTGTTCCTAAGGGACTAACAGGATCAGTAAAAGTCTGTAAAATACAGGGACTCTAATAGTTTTTATGATAAATTGGGGAATCATTCCAAAGCCCTGTATTTCCAATGGTTTCTATATAAATTTTCTACCTTTACCCTGCATTTTGAGACAAGACTATGTAATAGCTTGGTGCAGATAAAAATAGCAGTCACAGTTGCAACAGAATATTTCATAGCTTAATCCTTTATTTCGTTATAATTTTAATAATTCCAAAGGCTCCAGTAGTCTTTGATTGATGCCTTTGCCTTTGGATTAGATTTGCACATAAAGAAAATAATTAAACAGAGAGAATATGGAAGATGGAGTAGAGGCCAGATTCTACTTGCTACTATATGAACATTAAGAATGTTTATTTTAATTGATAAAAATCTGAGTGAAAAAAACACTACTGAAAAAATAAATGCTAATAGTTCTTCAGGGAAATATGCCTGAAGGTTACTGGTAAATTGTTAAGATTAGTCCACTTTAAAAATGTGCAGGTTCAAGGCCACAAGAAATTGAAAAGTCTGTGAAGTCCACTTTGTACATTAAAGCAGAAAACTGCTTTTAGTGTGCAGGGAACTCACTGGAGTATATCAAGGAAGAAATGCATGGAAGAGTGGGTGAGTACTCAGAAACAGAAAGGAGCACAGGAATTCAAACAGTTAAAAGAACAGACAAGACCTGCACTACGGCAGGTTCTGTTCTGCCTTTGTGCCAAATTACCAGCCTGGAGACAAATCTGAACCCAACAGTATGCAACTTGGTACAGCCATAATGAATCAGACATAAAAATGTCAGCCAGAGTACTGAAAGGGCACGGGAAGTGTAGAATGCAAGAAGATACTGAAATTGCACTTGAATGGTCTAAGAGTATATAACTATAAGTAATGGGAAGTAATTTTAAAAAATGGACCATGGAGGCTGAACGGTAGGGAAGAAAAACAAGATGAATTAGAAAACAGAACTGTTTCCTGAAGGAATCTGATCTCATGAGATGTTTAGAACAAGATTCAATGAAGTAGTAAAAAATATACTGTAGGAAACAATATTTCAGGTCAAAGAAGGTCTTTTTCTGTCTCCTGCTCCATTCATTACATGGCACTTCAGGGAACTAAGCAGAGAAAAACAAACAAAGAAAGGGGAGATGGGGAGAAAGACTGGTTAGAAGCAGTATCCTGTTCATATAGGTAAGAAACAATAGGAAATTTCCAGCAATGGTGAGAGCTGAGAAAATGTTCTCGAGAGAGATTTTATTCAAGCTATATCCATGAGACTGGGAAATAAAAAAGGAATGTTGCAGGGAAAGAAAAATGCTGCACTGATGGGACTTAGGCCATACAGGTAAAACCAAATACTTTCTGCCAGACTGCAAGCTGATAAGGCCTCAAGAGCACACGATTTTTCAACAGGGATGTGTGGGGACAAATAAACTGTTGACTGGACTTGTCAGGGACAGAGACAAGAAAAACAGAACTTATCAACCTAGGATTAATAATTAATTCACTGCTACATTAGAGGCATTGTTTGACAGACCTGGAAAATAATATTTGCTGGCACAGTCACAGAGCATTACTTTGTTTGATATGAAAATGTCAGTGAACATCTCTTTCAATTATTCTTCCTTTCTATTCTAAAGTGATATTTATTCCACACAAACCTAGCATTATCTCAGTTTAATTCAGAGAATTACTCATATCAGTGAAGCTGAATAAAAAAAAAAGAGTTGTGAAAAATGTTACAATACGCAAAACCCGTGTAAGACATTTAGGATTGATCTTCACAAAAGGAAAGACGATTGTCATCCAAGCTAAACGGCCTTATTGTAGGTCCACTGGTTTTAACCATGCATAATAAACAGGATGATAAAACTTTAAACACTTGTAAAACTACTTCAGAAGCTTGTTTCAGTGAAATGAACAGAATATTTGCAAATGATTTGACAGTGACCCAAGACCTTTCTACAAAGACACTTTCTACAAAGCACGTCTGCAGTGGAAGTGGTAAGTTTTGTCTACAGATGTCAAACACCAGGTGCCCAAATGTATGGGCACTATACATATAAAGTGAGCACACAATACCACCAGTTATATAATGAGAATTACCTCTCTCTTCTCAACAAAACCAATGCAAATCTGAATTTCCAACACCATATACTAGCTGGCCACTTAGAAAAATCTGAGAGGGACCAGAGTACAGTAAAATATTTCTTTTTGCATCATTTATAAAACCACCTATAATTGCACAGTGAGTCTTACTTCCCTCTCCCTAGTCCAAAGCTAGATATACCGAGTCCAATTCTACAGCTCACACAAACAGTTCAGGGAGTGGCTTAAGTTGGTCCCTCCTCTCTAAAAATTACCAGAGTAAATATTACCTTAGGGTTTGTGGGTTTATGTTGCTTCAGTTATTTATCTCACCTTTCACAAGCACTCTGATGTGGTGCTCTTACCAGCTCTATGACAGATCCAGATGCATACCAGGGTCTGGGTCTGTTGATCCCTACACAGCTGGAGGAGGCAGAAGAGATGATCCCATAAGACTTAGGGGATAAAAAAGGCAGTGCGTGGCTGGATACTGTGGTCAGGCTTATCACCAGGTCAAGAAGGTATGGACAAGTAGTGTTGTTTAAATTGGAAACCAATATTCCCAATGTCTCCACTGTGTTTTTTGAGAAAGCAGGGTAAATTTGGAACATGTAAGGGAAGTTCCTTCAGTTGGAATCAGAGGGCAAACAATGTAAAACTTGGGCAAAGTTTCAATATTAAAGGCAAAGCTAAAGTGTACTAAAGTATGCTGGTCGTAACACAGTAAGAAGTACATACAAAAATGTATCATTGTGGTGGACATTACACCACCAACAACAAACACAAAAAAAAACCAAACACAAAACAAACCAAAACCAAGACCAAAACAGACAAGCTGATTCTGGAAATCAGAAACTATTTTTTTTAAGAAAAGGTAGTTAGGAATATATGTACATACACAGTTTTATTATTTTCCACGTGGTTCTGCTGGCTGCAGATCTCTTACAGGGTCTCTTGTACAGTCAGGGTTATGTACTTTGCAGTTTTTTACCAGGTGATTTGATGACAGGTGATAAGAGCATGATCACCAGATGACAATAGTTATCTAGGTTGAGTACTCCACAGTAGAAATAAAAGGGTTATAGGAAAGATTGAAGCAAGATACTATATTTTTCAAATCCTCTATTTGGCATGTACTAGTTAACTACAGTTATCTTAGAAAGGAAAGAAAATATCAGGCAGTTATCAGAAAAAAATAAAATAAAATTAAGTAGTTTAATAGTTTTTATCTGCTCTTTTAAGTTTTTTTTTCAATTTACCAGAAAGTAGCCTTAAGAACAGAAAGAGGGAACTATTTTACCGGATAACCCTATGCAAGTGCCATCATTGTCAGACCTCCGCCGTGAGGTAAGTCTGTGCGAGTATAGAGCACTCACTCTAGATTTGCACAGCAGTAGGAGGGCAACCACATGTGAGTTTTGGCTGGTGTCTGTGGGGAGAGCTGGCATAGAGACAGCCCCCTGGGATTGCCGTGTTAGAATTTCATTTAAAAAAAAAAAAAAAAAAAAAAAAAAAAAAAAAAATTTGGGGGGT
>NW_009952564.1:3476274-3478216 GCF_000747805.2 Chaetura pelagica | reverse complement strand
CCCCCTTGGATTGTCCTGTTTAAAATTTTATTTAAAAAAAAAAAAAAAAAAAAAAAAAAAAAAGAGATATTTGGGATGATGATCATGGTGCATCAGCTGGAATCACTTCCCCTCCGGATGCTGCTAAATCATCTCTGACAGAAACTATTTATCCCCAAGGCTCCTGAAAACATTTCTGTGCCACAAATTCCTTATGTTTGCAAAGGACTTCATCTGATTGAGGGCAGATTTTTCCAAAACATTACCATGTAAGATAAAACCCTCTAAAACCTTTTATCCCTTCTCAAACCTCCTACCAATCACACCAATAGAATACTCTCCTATACTGAACAATAAATGTAGTGTGTTTTTCCAGGTTTTGCCTGCAGTATTCACCTAATACTATTTCGTTTATACAAAAATCTGAAGGCTTACCCATTGCCATATAAGCGAAAGTCTTCAATAATTTTTCAAGCTTTTTTTCCTGGTCAAAATGCACATGCTTGGGGAGTGCAAGCATAGTAGAAACAGAAGCATTTGAAAGTCCAGTTTCAAACACAGGCATCCTATCACTGACATTGAGTGAAGTTCTGTGTTGATTTTTAGCCTTGCGAGACCTTTATTATAAATGTTCTCTTCACTAATTAGAGCCTTGAGTTAGCTGTAAATGCTGTACAGTTGTGTAGAATTTTCCTGCAGAACTAAAAAAGATGTTATTTCTATAATTGTAGATGTGTCAGAAAAAAACAGACAGCCAGAGAAGGAGCAAGCTGAACATGAGAAACAAGTAATAGGATAAGAAGATTAAGAAGGAAAAAGTTTAACTGACACATCAGAAAAATAACAGCAACAAACTCTAAAGCAAGGATCAAAGGATAAAGAAGAATCATGGATATGATGGAAAGAGAAGGCTAGATCTGTGTTCACTGAGCTCTTGCCCTCCAGATTTAGTATGAGAATTTCTTAAAGTCTCCCAATTCTCCTATGTCCAGAAGGGAAGAAGGGAAAGGGAGGGGAAAATTTACAAAGGAAAAATGAAAAAAAAAACAAACCACCAAACAGTTCTTACTCTGCTAGAACTAGTGTTTTGGTGTCAAGCTAGACAAGTCACTTAGAGTTTTACTGCTGGTTACTAATCATGTGTTCACCATTTTTATATTTTGCTTGAAGCAGGATTTGCAGAAGTGCTGAGTCCTCACAACTGCAGCTGGGAATTTTGCTTGTACTCAGATAAATCATAGAATCATTAAGCTTGGAAGGGACCTCAAAGATCATCAAGTTCCCACCTCCTTGCCATGAGCAAGGAACCCTACCATAGACCAGGTTGCACAAAATCTCATCCAACCTGGCCTTAAAAACCTTCAGGGATGGGACATCAACAACCTCACTGGGCAACCCATTCCAGCTTCTCACCACTCTTATAGTGAAGAATTTCTTCCTAATATCTAACCTAAATCTCCCCTCTCTCAGTTTAAAACCCTTATCCCTTGTCCTATCACTATCTTCTCTGATGAAAAGCCCCTCCCCAGCTTTCCTGTAGGCCCCTTTCAAGTACTGGAAGGCTGCTATAAAGTCTCCCTGGAGCTTTCTCTTCTCCAGGCTGAATAGCCCCAACTACCCCAGCCTGTCTCCATAGCAGAGGTGCTCCACGCCTTTGATCATCTTGGTGGCCCTTCTCTGGACCCTCTCCAACAGCTCCATGTCTTTCCTGTGTTGAGGGCTCCACAACTGTACACAGCACTCCAGGTGGGGTCTCACCAGAGCAGAGGGGCAGAATCCCCTCCCTGGCCCTGCTGGCCACACTTATTTTGATGCAGCCCAGGATGCAGTTGCTCTCTGGGCTCCAACACACACTGGTGGCTCATGTCCAGCTTCTCAACTACTACCACCCCCAAGTCCTTCTCCTCAGGGCTGCTCTCCAGCCATTCCCCTCCCAGCCTCTATTTGTGCCTGGGGTTGTGTC
>NW_009952564.1:3461496-3475795 GCF_000747805.2 Chaetura pelagica | reverse complement strand
AGCAGGAACCTCACCAGACTGCCATAAGCTCTCAAATATGATGGACAGAGGCTTAGCAACTGTATCCACCAGCTCTCTCGAATCCCATTAGGTCCCAGAGATTTATGCACCTTCAGGTTCTTTAGATGGTCACAAACCTGTTCTACTCTTACAATGGGAGGTAATTAATTCTCCCAGTCCCTGCTTTCACCTGTTGTGGCCTTTGTGTTGAGGCTGGAGCACTTGCCAGAGAAGACTGAAGCAAAGAAATCATTGATGACCTCAGCCTTCTCAATATCCTGTGTTGCTACCTCACCCATTTCCTTCAGAAGAGGGCCTACACTCTCCTGGGTTGTCCTTTTTCCCCAACATACCTAAAGAAGCTTTTCTTATTGTTCTTAACATCTCTGGCAAGATTTAATTCTAGCAGGGATTTGGCTTTCCTAACCTGATCCATAGCTGCTCAGACAACCTCTCTGTAATCCTCCTAGGATACCTGCCCTAGCTTCCACCCTCTGTATGCTTCCTTCTTCAGTTTAAGCTTTTCTAGGAGCTGCTTGCTCAACCATGCTGGCCTCTTGGAGTTTCTACTTGACTTCCTCTTAGTTGGAATGCATTGCTCTTGGGCCTGGAGAAGGCGATTCTTAAATATCAGCCAGCTTTCATGGGCCCCTCTACCCACCAGGATGTTATCCCAAGACACTCTCTTGAGCAGATTCCTGAAGAGGCTGAAATCTGCCCTTTTGAAGTCAAGGGTAGTCAGCTTGCTGTGAGCCCTCCTTGCTGCCCTAGGGATCTTGAATCCACCATTTCATAGTCACTACAACCTAGGCTGCCCTTGAGCTTAACATACCTCACCAGCCCTTCCTCATTGGTGAGGACAAGATCCAGCACAGCACCTCTCCTTCTTGGTTCCTCGATTACTTGGAGAAGGAAGTTATCTTCCTTGTACTATAGGAACCTCTTGGATTGTTTGCGTTTAGCTGAGTTGTTCTTCCAACAGAGGTCAGGGTGGTTGAAGTCTTCCATGAGCACCATGGCTTGTGAATGTGAAGCTGCTCTAATCTGTCTATATAGTGCCTCATCTATATTATCTTGCTGCTCATCTAGCAAAAGAGATGGGACCTCACAGACAAAAAAAAATTAAACACATTATAGAATTCCATCTACTTTGGAAGATATTATACAAATAGACCTATTTAATTTTTAAAATTTAACTCCAGCATTTCCTAGCAACTGTGGCTTTAAGTTTACAATCTCCGTTGTGATCTCCTGTACATTATGGAAAAAATAGCATCTCACTGCCATAAATTCCTGATTCCCATAAAAAGGTTTCAACATCATATATACCTTTTAGGGAATTTTCCAGCTGACAGAGAAAGCAGAGTTACTACATCAGTGGTCCTGTTACCCACATTTAGTCTCCATGCAACAAGACAGAATTTTACCTGCTGATCCTCAAATGAAGCTTGGGTTTAAAAAGCATGAGTTAACTCAACCCTAACAGGGTAGGTTGGAGGGAAAAGAGAGAAGATATCGCTTCATTCATGAACTGCTTTGGGGTGAAAATTTTATGCTGAAAATGTAAGGTTGGTTTAGTTTCCTTAAGTCAACTACTATCAAAGTCAAAACATACAGGGAGACACAATTTAAGCCTTAGTTAATAACGACTTGGGGAAGAGGTGAAAACAAACAGGAAGAAAAAAGTACAGATGAGAGAAAGAAGATAGGATATTTAAGATTTTGTAAATGTAAACAAACACACACAAAATCAAGTTGAACAGTAAGTCCTTTGCTTGCTCAACATATTGCGGTGATTTAAAAACCAGAATGCCTAGATACAGATGAAACATTTGGAGATTACATATGCTATCAATAGGGCACGTGGCATTATAAATCACTCACATACACAGAATGAAAACCCTGTGATTTTAAGTGTTGTTATTGAAACAGAGTTAGTGGTAAGCTATGAAACTTGGCTGCCTCCATAGCACTATCCAAACCTGCTTCCTTCTTCCACGTTCCCTAACTTTACCTCTCCTCCCTCAAATTAAAACTACAACAACAACAAAATAATAAAAATTTAAAAAATACAGCCTGCCTTCTGTTCACATGGAAGCATCATAGATGAATAAAGACAGTAACTTATTACCTCTGAAATGGCAGTAATCACCTGGTAAATATACTGAAGCATATTTGTCTTGTTAATCTCACTTGTATCTGACAACGGTAGTTTTGAAGATTCCCCAGGGCATAACAATTAGGTCTGCTAGCACTTCAAACATGTACAAGGCAACGTATGGCATATGGATCTGGGTGTCTGGGTCTTTCTACAGAACTTGATAGGAATCATGGATTTCCTATTTATTCTGTCAAGAAGAATTACAAGCTGCTCATCTTCTGGCTGGATGGTATCCACAAGAGGACTATAAACTCTCCATTTAGAAGGATGCATTTCTGTACTTTTAGTATTTATAGGTGCTATGACATCATAATGCTGGGAATCACAGTATTTATATGTTTTCTGCAAAGCTATCATTTACAGTAAAGCTATTAAAGAAAGTGAAGAACACTAGTTTGCCCATCAACAAGTGCTACATAAACACAAACAGATACATAAGGTAAAAATATCCTGTGAACCTAATCTTAATCACATACCTGGAAGTTAATTTTACTTTTGTCATAATATGCACATTTGAGGAATAGGAACCCAGAACAATAAATATTAAACAAGCGGGGAAGCAAAAGGGAGAATATTTTACTAAAAATACACTAGTCTTCACCTGTTATACTCGTCGTCCTTCGGCTTTGTCCTCCAGTTTCCCCAGTGATATTCTTACCCTGTTCTGTGTGGTAACTGATAGTCATCACATGAGATGTGGGTCCACCCTACTCTTGCTCCATACAAATGCCAGTAAAAAGTGTTTTGTTTTTCCATGCACGTAATGCAGTAGTCATACATGGCAATTTTGCATTATGTTGCATCTATTCAACAGGGATTGACAGTTAGCACAAGGGAATGAATAAAAAAGAATAATCCACTTTTGTATAAAATAAAGTTTTAATGAAATTGTCATTAATATTTATGTTAACTGTCATCAAAACCTAAAGAGACATGTTAACATTAGAATCTGAGCAGCCTGGAATCACATTAGTCTCCAGTTTCAGAGAAAAGCTGTTTTAAATGCAAAGCTCTGATTTCTGTTCTAGTGTTGATTGTTTCTTTTGAAAGCATTCCTCCCCACATCCACCCTCATCTTCCTTCCAGATGTTCATGGAGCAAACAACAAGTGGTTTGGATACATGAATGCATGCAGTTGTAAGGGCAAATTTACTTCTATTTGCTAAGAAATTCTCTAGTCAGATTTCTGATGACAGAACAGCAAAATCTTGCCTCTGCACAATTCCCAGTTCTCTAGCTACTGACTTCCTAATATCTTTTTAGTAGCCAAAAGGCAGAAGAGCTTTGTGTTGGTCATCAGGAATGGATTCTAACAAGAACTCCATTTTTAAATTATCATTATTATGGTCAGTGTATTATTGAAGGTTGCATTCTATGCAAGCTGAATAAGTTCATGGTTGTTGGAAGTGATCCCTTCTGATAAAGATGCACAATTTATGTGTACAAGAGCAAGATACTACACGAACATGTAAAGGGAAGGAACCTCTGCGACCAGTACAGGCAGAACTTTTCCATACTTCCATAATACCCTGGTGGAAAGCTATGCAGCTTGAATTCCAGCTGAAATATTTTCCCTGGTGTGTTTTGTTGGGGCTTTTGGTTGGTTGGCTGGTTGATTTTGTTTGTGGTTTTTGTTTGTTTGGTTGTTGGGGTGTTTTTGTTTTTGTGTGGGTTTTTGTTTTGGTTTTTTGTGTTTGTGGTTTTTGTTGTTGGTTTTATTCCCTTTCAACTTCTCCCATTCTTCCTACTTAGAAACTAGCCAAGCATTATAATAAACATGTATTTCTGTTTTGCAACTAGCTATGCTTTGTGCTAAAGAACACAGTAGGGTACATAAGGTAACATAGGGTATCTAATCACCCTCACCACATGCTCCTTGAAAAAACCCCACAAAAACAAACAAAAAACAAGCCAACAACAAAACCCAAAACTGAACAAACCTCAGAACAAAGCTAATTATCATACACATGCGTGCTGGCAAACTATTTATCTCAAGAACCAGTATGTAGGTTCTCACACATTAGATTAAACCCTTATGGCTACAGAGAGAAGTAAATTTGTAGATAGTCCAGTAAAATTTTTCTTTTTTAAAAAAGCAAAGCAAAACAAAATAGAAAAAACATACCAACAACCAAAAAAACCCACTGTGCCTGGCTAAACTATTTTTTTGAAAACCTTTTCTAAATCCTCTTTTTCATCTCAGTGGATGGAAGGGAGCAGGATCTGTCCTAATTAGCTAAGGATCAAGACCAGAAATGGGGCCACTGCTGTTCAACTGTGCCCCAGATGGCACATTTTACAAAAGGCAGCATCAGAGAAATTGTTGTGATTAATTCATAACTGCCTGGTGTGCTCTGTCCAAACCAAGCTGATCAATCATTAGCAACCTCAAGTATGAGACTAAAAGTCCGCAAGCAGATTAAAGACTAAACGGAAAGTAAGTCAGGTACGGACACTGCAAGGACAATTCAAACCAGGCTCCAACAGTTCCTTCTTTCCAGGCAGGCAGACACCAGGTTCCTTGCTGACCAGGCAAGTGTCTGTTGCAGGAGGTACCAGCAGCATCTGCACTGAGTGGGCATCTGGAGTTCTGTGTGCCACCAAGATTTCCAGATCATGAGCCTGCGTGTGGTCTCCCTCCTCCTGAGAGAAGCCAGAGATGGCTGCAGGAAGCAGGCTTGGTAGCTGACAGAGGGTGAGAGTCTGCTCCCACTGCTTAAATCTCATTACTGCCTCACCACCAATTGGACCTGTCTTGAGGGATTATAAGGCTGCTGGACATTACTAGAGGTTATAAAGGCAGAAACACCTTTTCCAGTGTAGAAAACTGTCTGGCAGTACACAACCAAACACATAGATGGCTTTGGTGATGATACCAGTAGTAAGGGACCTACGAATTATTTTAGGCAGTGGAATTACTGTTTGACCTTTCCTGGACAGAGGTAACTCTGCAGTGGAAATGCATTTGTCAAAACCAGATTCCTTCCCTCAGATACCAACTATATCAGCAAAACAATGATGAACTGTCCCAAGAGGCATTTTTTCAAAATTGATCTATCTAAATTATCTTACAGTCATTTTTAGGCAGCCAAGCGAAGATAATAATTTTTAATGGAAGGCATTTTCAAAATATTAGGGACACACATTTAGGCAGAAATAGGTATATGTGAATCCTCTATTAAATTAGTCCTTTGGGGAATCCTAGATCATAGGCCTTGGGTTCTTTGTTGGCAGTGGTTTTTTTTTCTTGGTACGGCAAATTCTTTTCTAGTTCTATATTTGTTCTTGATTTTTTTTGTTCAATAGCCACAGAGTATATTGAGTCCTTGAACAAGAAAAAAGGTGACAAAAAAAAACCTTTATAAGCATATACAGAGGCCCACATCTAACCATTTATAAACCAAGTATTAGGCATTCAATTACAGTAGTTGAAAGTTAAGTCCATTAATTCATGTGAGTTGGAGTTTACAGGAGCCAGAGGGTCTTGTGCTAATTTTATTCCTCTAAGTCAGATTCTAATATACTCTGTACATTTTTTGAAGTAAGCTTTGAAAATGACAAAGCAACATAAACATACATAGATTTCCCTTCCCTATTCTTAGGGGCTACACCTACTCACAGGTCTATGCTTGTGGGGATTTCCCTCTAGAAAGTTGCTAGAGATCTAATTCCTTTTTGCACTTTGTTTGTTTGTTTGTTTCTTGTCAGTTGGGATTTAGACATATCCCAATTCTATTTTTATTTCTTCTCCCCTCCACTGTCTTACTACTGAGTTGAGTGGGTTGAACTAACATCTTTCATAAATCAAGAGGAAAACCACTGCAGCTGAGGCAGCAATAAAGCAAGTTCCACTACTGCTCTCGTCAGCCTGCTCAGTCACTCACCAGAGCAGCTGGATGTGGAATGAAAATCCCATACCTCTGCCCTCACTACTGACCTGGATCAGAGGAGAAGTAGCTTTTTCTAGCACTGGATGCCAGTTTACTAGAAAGCAGAAATAGATCCTTCATTTTATATCCCTTAGCACCACAGAGTAATAAAGGGGTGGAAAAGCTTTGAGGCAACATTCATCCTGGCTGGCCTTGATCTAATGACCTATAGGTGAAAAGTTCTATGTATCCTATTACCATTTATTTGAGTCATCCCAACCCTTTGTTTCCCATCTTTATTAAAAGACCTGAAGATTAATGCAGAGAACAAATGGCAGAGAGATAAATCTTGGTCTGTGTTACATGTCAGAAGTCATGTGTCACGAGTTTAAATCAGTGGAAAAGGTGTTTTAGTGCAGTGGGTTTTTTTGTTCATTTATTTGTTTTGGGCTTCTTGGTGTGTTTTGGTGTTTTTTTTTACATACCACAAAAATCACCATAAAATCTGATAGAGCTAATAGGTGTCCAGCTTGAGGCTTCCACAACTTTGAAGCAACTGTAGGTAACGTTATTGTTCAGAGTTCAAGTTTTACAACATAAAGTGGTTTTAGTATCTTTCCAGTTTCAAAGTAGATACATAACTCAGTTCCTCCAGGAACACAATACAATTAGTAATCTGCAGACATTACAGAACAATTAGGTTTTTTCTCTAACAAAATTAAAATCCTCTCATTATCTTTATAATACTTGTAACTTATCTTGCTTTTAAATTTAAAGAAGGTGAATGTGTGCAGATTAGAATTAAATGCATTTTATCTACCTGGCTTTCTATCTTGGTCAAATTTGGACTATTGTTTCAAATGAGCAATCACCCTTTACTTTCTACTATTATCAAGGCTGTTATTTAGTGAAGATTTTATTTTCCTTTATTTGCATGTGTTTGTGTGGTCTTGCTAAACTGAAAGGCAAGACTGACTTGCTTTTGACTGTTCTGGGTAAACCTGTGCTGACTCAAATAATTTATAATCTAAAAATGCATTTTCTCTGCCCTGCTTTCATTTGGAAGTTGATTTTGCTCCTCACACACAAGAATTCAGGACATTCAAAATAGTAAGAAATGAAAAATATCCTGAAATGACTGCTGACCCTGCTCTTGCCCCACTAGTTAATTTTCTGCAACCTTAAATGTTGGCACCTGCAGCACCACTTTCTTAAGTAACTACTCATTTTGCAGCTGGCTCTTCCACTACTTTTACTGAGAATTTATGCTTAGATAAGCATACAAAACTCCCTGAATTATTTAGATAAGTTTTCAAGACTATATTAAGTAAACAGCATGTAAAGTGATGAGAGGAAAAAAATACACATTTTTTAAACACTTAATCAAGAAATAGCTGCTTTTAAAAGCGTGATCCATAGCTGTATACATTGGCACGAACATTCTTGCTTGCTATCTCTTTACAATGCTAACACATACTCATGTAATATTTTCCCTTTTCATTTGGGAACACTCATTGCACATCCCCTAAATGACTTCAAGCAGCTCACGAGTTAGCCTGGAGGGAGCAGAGACCAAGGCACCAAACCCTCTTAACTGTAAATAACTGATCAAGGCTAAATGCTGGTTCTTTTTAAGTTTAGGCTAGTAGGAGGAAAAAACATTATTTTGCACTTTGGTAAACTTGGAGTGCCTGGGACTTTTTTGCCATCTCCCAGACCACTAATTCTCACAGCGTGTGACTAGCCCCTAACTAGTTCTAAGACACCACTCAAAAAATGGGATGAAGACTGCAGCTGAGATCTATTGTTGTCTGGAACAGGAAAACTCCTTACAAACATGGCTAAAATTGATCTAGGCTTAGGACAGAGCTTTCTGGAGGTCCAAGACTTTCCCCTTAAGAAGTTCAAGATGATGTTGCATGCATAACTAAAGGTATGTTTTGAAAAACAGATCAACCCTCTGAACTCAAGAGGACAGGTCAAATGACAGGACCAAAACACCCACCAAAAAGAAAATTAAACCCCCCCAAAACCCCAAACAAACAAAAACCCCATGATGCAGTCATATTTTTGAGTGTTCTAAGAGCTTGCTCTAACAGAAAGCCTCAGCTGAAACCAATGGTATCTACTCTGATAAAAATATGGATGACATCTGCCCGGTGAAAATATTAAGAATGCTGGAAGGTCCATTTGTCAAGAAAGCTATTTGTTTTTGAATTATTCACTTAATTCCTCAGTTAATAAATTCCAAGAGTCTGTCTATTACATCCAGGCTATGGTCTTTCAAACTGTGTTTAATTGTCATTACAAAAGAATAAATTCTTACATTTTGAAGCTGAGACAGAAATAATTTCAAGAAAAAGAATTAAAAACAAACCAACAATGACAACAAAAAAACAACAAAATCCAACAAACACCACCAAAAGCCTATAGCTCCCAGAACAGACAGAAATTTAATATGGATTAATACAATTAATGGTGGGCTTGTTTTTGTTGCTCTTTTACACAGAATTCCTCAATTGTCAGCATTAAGATAAGCCTGTGGCTATAAAGAAATAAACAAATGTTGCTTTATCTGTGTTATAAATATACTGTCCCTCTTGCATATGAGCAATTTATAGACACAAAACCAGCACAATGCACAAAGAAGGCAGGACATGGACCAAGGCTCTTTTCCCCTTGGACTCAGGGCAAATCACTGGCATTCAAGTCCCATTCATTCCTCACTGCCTTCAAACAAAGCCACTGCAAACTCCACTCTAAGTGTCATTACCTTTTTCTGTCCTATTCTACCATGAACAAAATAGTGCTTTACTGATCTTCCTAAGAACACATGCAGGTTTTTACCTCCAATTTTCAAAATGCCACTCCACATACAGTCTTTCTGGTGTATACTGCACTTTTCAGATCCTCCGACAGAAACCCAAAAAAGTCTGTCAGATCTGTATGTAAACCCTGTTTCTCTGTAAGGACTCAAAGAGAATTTATATTAGTACTGTATGCATGTATCTACCCTCTGTGGGACATTGCCAGCTGAGCTAGGGTTTCTTCACCATCTAATCTGAGCACATCAAAGCATCTTAGCGGCTCTGGAATGAATAACTACAGGCTTTCATAACATAATTTATACACATATCTAATGTGGTGAGCCAAAGACATCTGCAGTCCTGTGAAGCAATTCATGTTTAAGAACTGTGGTCCTGCAAGTTCAGCATAGCTCATGAGACTTCACAGTGATAAACCCAGCTCACAGTACTTTTTTCCTCTATGGGACACAAGTTGTCATTAGTGACACTGTCAAGGAGCTATTCCACAGTAGTGCCATTGGCTATGCCACTTCCAGGTATCTTGTGAAGCAATCCAGCCAAAGAGCTTTGACACCAGCTTCATGCACGGCAGCATTTGGGATGTATTCTACCACTACTGGAGATTTTTGTTTGATCTGTACCTGCCGGCATTCAGGGAACACCAACTTCCCTAGCATTTGGGCACCTCCACATGTCCCAGTAAGTTCACATGTACAGAAGGAGTTATATGGCCTTACTTTGCAAACTTGTATTTTTTAAGTATTTTGATCTCTGATCAAAGCATTCAAATTTAGGCTTCAAAAAGCAACTGTGTATTAGTTTGTCCTTTTGCTCAAACACTCTAGGTTGCTCCTCATATAGGGAACATTGTCCAATTCAACAGGCAATAACCTTTTCCTAATTTAAAATCCCCCATAAACCATCCCTTGTATACAAACTGGCAAAGGGAGTTTTACCTGAATAACTGAAATAAAAGTAATAATATAAAAAAAGTAGAACAACTTCAATGCAACTCAACCTAGAAATTCAGAAAGGGAAAACTGTTGTCATATCACTGTATTACAGTAAATATAGCCCTCTCCTCATCCCTCAAGTAGTTTTTTGGGCTCACATGAACCAAGATGTTTAATTAGATACCAAGTTCCTGGAGGGAGAGACATCTTTTGCCTGTAGCTATGAATTTTCTAGTGTGGCTTTTGGCCACGGTGAAGATATCTTCCAAAAGAGCTTTACATAAATATTTGAATCCAATATTCCTCTCTGTTTATGAACCAGAGTAAGTCTCCAAATCCTTAAGAGATTTCAGTAGGATGAGCATAGAGCTCACTAGATGCCCACTGTGATTTTTATCTTGAAATGTCAAGATGGCAGCATCTGACTGCAGAGGTTTTTGTATGATAGTCAACGCTTTTACTCCGTACTTATTCTGGTTCTGTAGAGGAGTCTTCCTTTGGACATCTGGATTCAAAGGAAACAGAAAAGCAGGTCCTTGGCATGCAAACTATTTTTGATATTTAGTGGAACTACCCAGGGGATATCTGCAAAATAGTTGCCAGAAAGGACACTTGGGTGGTAAAATCATATAAATAATTGTATTTCTCAGGTGTAATCATTTCACATTTGTGAGCAAAGGCATCAGAATATTTTTTTCTGTGAAGGTAACCTTATCCAAAGTCTCATTTCCTTTATAGACAAAAAAAGAGAAAATGTTATTCTAATATGATGTTCTCAAACAGAAACTTGTTAAGCCAAACCAAACTGTGTCTCTGCATAGCTCATGTACCATAGAGAAACTACAGTTTAAGGGCTTCCCCCTCTCCTCCCAATCTCTGGGCTGGGCTACATCCTTACAACAACCAGATCCCCCTTTTACTTTTACCTAGTCACAAGTCTTACAGGCCCCAGCTATACATTGCTTCAAGGAAACGCAAATAGAAGGCTGTAAAGCATTTGCACCTGGGACACAGTAGCTAACATCTAATTCTTCTTCCACCACCAAATACACAAAACCAAAAAACATACTCTCTGGAGGCTTTGTGAAAAAGTGCTATTCGCTAGCTCTTCCCTTCCCATTCCAGGATGGAAATGATTGCCAACGAGCTTCAATCCTACAAAGTGGACGTTGCTCTTTTTTTTGTAACTCATGACTAATGATTATTATGTTCAATTTTAAAGAAAATATGGCAGAAAGCTGCCCTCTAGGGGAGGATTTAACTGCTAAAATGTTGGACTTCTGAAGAAATCCCCTTTTAAACTAGGGAATCTCTATCAAAACACTTCTTCAGCTCCTAGGGGAAAACCTTACAATGAAACATTCACTTTGACTTGTATCTCTCAAGTAAAGGTAACCCACTGGTTTTGGACATTACTTACAAGAGGCATGAGAATGACATGCCAAAGAACTAGCTAGCTGGTTTTCTCTCCAAAGTTCATCCTCAATGATTCTGATGTTTACCAATGCTTCATTTAACCTCTACTATTCAGCTAGTTCTGTGCTCCATGCAATGTAAATCAGACTTGGGGAATACTGTAGAAAGGCAGTGCATCATCTTTATACCTGCTGACATGGTAAGCTTTGATCTATAGGTCTGCCTTAGGCAAGGATCAGAAAGAAGAGAGCAAAGCCAGAGCCTTTAGTTTCACTGGGGTATATTTATTCAAGCTATAGGGATACACTGATTCACTCTATTAGCCACATCTTTCCATCTGTCTGCAGTGCCACTCGGAGAGAAATGAGGAAGAAAAAAATTTTTTTTTTGGCCAAGCATCATTAACACTCATCACTTGAAAAAAATCCTTAGAATAAAAAACAAATATAAGATTAAAAAAAAAAAAAAAAAAAATAAAAAAAAAAAAAAAAAAAATAAAAAAAAAAAAAAAAAAAATAAAAAAAAAAAAAAAAAAAATAAAAAAAAAAAAAAAAAAAATAAAAAAAAAAAAAAAAAAAATAAAAAAAAAAAAAAAAAAAATAAAAAAAAAAAAAAAAAAAATAAAAAAAAAAAAAAAAAAAATAAAAAAAAAAAAAAAAAAAATAAAAAAAAAAAAAAAAAAAATAAAAAAAAAAAAAAAAAAAATAAAAAAAAAAAAAAAAAAAATAAAAAAAAAAAAAAAAAGAAAGAGCAACAGTAGACAGTAGAAGCTGGATTACCGCTGAAAGAGAAAAATGAGAATGTGTTGTTCAGGTAAAGTGCTGACCACCTACTTGACTCTGCAAGTGCACATTCTCTGTGTATTTCCAACAGACACTATGGAATTGAGAGTTCTTCACAAACAGGAATCCCCATTGCCATCTGCGTACAGTCCCTTTCTGTCACAAAATGTATATGCACACATTGCTTTGCAGGCTCCTTTTGAAGAAATTGTGCTGACCACCTGAGAATTACGCTATAATATCTAGTTAAAGTGATAACTTCAGTCATGGTTATGGTTCTTTTCAGAGACAGTTCCAAAGCTCTTTTATCCTGATGTTATTTACAATGTCATTGTTGTAAATTAGTTGTTGTAAGTGGTCAGATAAAATTTCCCCATTCAACAAAGGGTCTTACACTAACATCTATCTATTAGAGTTTGCACAGTAAGGGCATGGGAGACATAGGTAAATTAATTTAGGCAGTAAAACTTAAGTGAAACACACCCAACACAGAAACAACTGTGCTACTGGAAGCCATGTGTTTCAGCTGTAAATTTTCTCCCAGTGCCTATGCAGACAGGTTTACTGGGAAAACAAACAAGCAAACAAACAACCCCTCAATACCCCTCAGTAGATTTTTTATGGATTTTAGTTGATACATGAGCACTAGTTTCATTATAATTTTTCACTGCAATTTCTGCTTCCAAATCCCTTAAGCCCATTTTCAAACTCTGCTGAGTTGCTACAGTTGTTTATTCTTTCACCAAACAACATATACATAAGGCTGCAATGCCCAACAACTGATGAAGTGTTTGCAAACTTAATCTCTATTTTCTTAAATTTAAGCATTGCTATGACAACGTGCTACTACCACATCATAGCTCCAGCAATGCCAGCTGTGGGAAACACTATTCATCTATCTCTACGTTACTTTCCTCTATTTTCTGCCATCAGATTTCCAATTTCCTGTCTTACTTATTTTGAATCCCTGTGAATGCAATTCAACTGGTCTAGTAATTTTCCCAGGTCTAATGTATTATAACCCTTACTTTACTCCCTCACAGAAGAAATGCCTGTCATAGTCTCTAGCATGGGATCTTCAGGTGTGCTTCTGAACAAATGTCACTGTAAAGAACCCATTTCAGCTTTTAGCCAAAATTAACCTCATCCATTATTAAGCCCATTCAGGTTTTCCAGTAGCCTAGCTGACCCTTGGTTTGACTGCATATTTCTTGTACTTACTTTTTTATATTCCATATTATTAAGTTGGTTTCTCATGTATCATTTCCTACTTTTCTTTCCTGGAGTTTCTGTATTTCACTGAAGTTTCCTGACATATATTTTCATTAACTTTCTCCTTCAGCATCTTACACTTCAAATAAGCCTCCTTTATACTTCAAATACACTTCATTTGTTTTGTTTTATCTGTTAATTAAGAAAAGACAAAATCCCTTTCTTCATCTCAGTGTGTTTTTCCCACCTTTTTCAGTAGTCTCTCATACAGTGGAACGAGTACAGACACAGTACTTTTAGTTGAAAACATATTCCTTTGAAAACCAAAGGCGACAACCAAGTTGAAAGGGCTTTGGAGAAAAAAAAATCATTTGAAGGTTCACCAAAGGCAACAGGCTAACATTAAATATTTTATAAAAAATCAAGCAATAATCAAGGACACCAAAATGAACATGAAGGTTGTCCAGGAAGGCTCAAAAAGACGGGTAAAGTAACACCCTGAGACCAAGGAATTCAGATTGCCAGCTTCACAGAAGACATTTCTGCTGGCTGAATACCTGTCACCAACTTAAAGGTGATTATAAAAAGCCAAATAAGAGATATTCACAAAACCATACCCTACCAAAACACAAGACAAAAAGTTTATTTTGAACTATTAAATTAATATTCAATGTGTAACATGGACTATCTGCTAGAAGTTCAGTCTCTAGCCCACAGGACAGCCTTCATTCCCATCCTGGTTTTTGTATAGAGCACAATGGCAAACTAACTCAATTTTATTGTATGGTGTGGGCATCTGCATGTAGGACATCAAATAGCCATTAAGGAGAAAAATAAGGCTCACTTCTTATTAAAATCTTCTGAACTGCAGTGAGAGAAATTTATTAATTCTACACCATGTTAACAACCCCCCTGCATCATATCCAGTTCTAGTATTTTATTAGCCTATATAAAACCTGGGATTAATCTGTTGTAAATATCCACTTACTGTTATAATTAAAACAAATATTTTGTTAGCATTTTAAGCCTAGATTCTTACTACTCTTACTATTTTGCAAATAAATAATGCGTTTAAATTGTTTTATGCCCTGAGCAATAC
>NW_009952564.1:3441373-3461421 GCF_000747805.2 Chaetura pelagica | reverse complement strand
GGTTCCGGTCCACTAGTCAATGTACACCAGGTATTTCAGGCCACAGAGAATAAGTCTGTTATAACTGATAAAGAGCCTTGCTCTTTAGCCAATCTGTATGCTTTTTTTTTTTTTTCCTTGTAAATCCCCTATGACAGTATAAAATAAAAATCTTGAAAAAGCCCACCTACACACACAGCTTTGATTTCAGTTGCCAAAGCACTACCAATGACTCCAGACAAGGTACAGAAGAACTTGCATCTACCCGAGTCCTTATATTCAAACCAGACCAATTACATTTTGAATTCTTCAATGTCTGACATGCCACCTTCATAAGTATATCCATTTCAGGTATAATCGAATCTCATGCCAGTCCACTATCAACCTTTTATAGGCTAGACTCTTTTATCATTCTGCTGACAGCTTGCATATCCCAAAGCATACATATCAGAGAGCTTGTGCTGTTGGCAGCTCTTGGGTCTTCCCAAAAACTTCTGCTTTGATTTTCTTCTGATTTTGGAAAAACAAACACCTTCCTATTACAAATGGTTTAAGCAAATCCTTAGAAGATACTGTGTTAGACCCTTTGCAAACTCCAGGCTGCACATACTTCGGGCTATCTTCTCCCTCCAGTTGTTATCTAATCTATTCTTTCCATACCATATGCCAAAGATATCTGTAAGGATCAAAGGAAAAGCAAAGAAGGGGCAGCAGGGAAAATAATCCAAGCATGGTGTATGCTATTTGCAGTACAGGGGTCCAACCTGCATAGACTCCACTGGACTCCACTGGACTTGTTTGCACTCCATGACATGTGACAACAGAGCAGGAGAAGAAAAAAAATCATGTTGTACTAAAGTTTTAACCTGTACCTGCTGGGCTGGAAATCCCAACAACATAGTGCAGGTTTGACAAAAATGTCTGAAGCCACACTACTTCTTAAAACTGTTTTAATATTCACTTTGTTAAAGCATCATCAGCCTATTGTAATGTCATCTTTATTTTAAGTAGAGTTTTAGAGAGGTGGTAAAGTGCATTACTTCGAGACTCCAGTCAACAGAAAGGCAGACTGAAAGGAGGCCCTCAGACAGGCAAGATGAATACATGGTTGTAAAAACTATGAAGGCATTAACCAGCAATGATCTAGGATCATTCTGAATGTATTCAACTTATTTCTGATGAGAGTAGGTTGGGAAAACAATGATACCATTTACTTACCTGTATAAGAGTGCCTAGTAAAGACATGATGAATATAGCTATCTTAGCAGAGACACTTATGACTCTACTACATTAATATGCCTGGAAACTCATTTACTAAATGCAATTGGCATAGCATATATCTTCCCATAACATTTTTGCTTCCTTATTTGATAAAAAAAAAAAAAAAGAAGAAAAGGAGGAAGGAGCGGTTACAGAGCAAGAAAAAAAGGAAATAGACTGTATATGTTATTCGATCTGCAGAAGAGGGAAGAGGTAAATTCTTGTTTTCTTTCTGGCACAATGTTTTATTGTAGGACAAAAACTCAATACAAACATCAAGATCTCTCACTGAAATGGGTCAACACTGTTCATGAGAACTGCTAAGTCAGAAAGAAAATATGATAGAGTGTAAAAGGAGATTAAAGTAGGAGTCCAATTCGAGTTAAACAATAATTTTCTTACCTGGACAGGATCTGAAGGATGAGCTCACTGTATGATGACATCTTACTGTACTAGATGATAAAACTGTAGACTGCATTTCTTGGAGGGAAGAGATTAACATGTTGCTATACCTTTTCCAGTTATAGTCACCTAAAATATAGAAAACAGTATCTCAAAAACAATGACTGGATTTCAATGAAACAAAAATCAGAACAAGCAGCAAGTAATTCAAGGCTTCTCCTTAAAAGATCATCTTTCTAACCACTGTTAACTCTTGTTTTGTTCACAGAATCCATTAGGACTGACATGATTGTGCAAACAGGCATTAGTATAACATTTTAACTGGAATAAACCAGCTCATGGTATTTCTGGCACATCAGAGCTCTGACACAGGATCAGTGTATCAATACGAGTCACTTATTCTTCAGACTTCTGTGCACACCATGAAATTCAGAGTGACTTTTTAATATATAAATAGTAGTAAATGAAGCATATTTGTGCAGTGTTGTCTATAGCACTGTTTGAGATTCACACAGAGTGAATTGTTCAATTGGTAACAGTCTTTCCTGGAAGACAATATGAGAACTGGGAAAAGTACTAAGCTAGATTCATGAGCTTTAAATAGGACGTTAGTAGCAGTGACTTCAGTAGAACTACAAATACCCTAAAATTGTACACATATTATTTATTTTATGAACTGGATACTGTACATAGTATTTTCCAATCTGCTGTTTTACAAATCATCCTTTCAAAATATTAAGCATTCCCAATACATTTATTCTTTGTTGTGCTGTTTTCACTAGCAGGGCTAACTTGGTCAATCAAAAGTTTCAGCCTGAAGTGCTTCTTGCTGCAACAGCACTCCCACCCAAGGCAGCAAGAGTGCTCTCTGGGACAAGGGCTTCGTATCAAAAAAGCACAGCACATGCTATACTCAAAACAGCATCAGTGATGTTTTGCCTTCTACCTGTTTTGCTTTCATCTGTTATTAACATGTCCGTGATACCCAACTGAATGGACAGTGTGTATTCAAAGCAGGGTTTGCTATGGCTTAATATGCTCCTGAATATGCAATGTGTGCTCTTTTACTGCTGAGTCCTTTATTAAACTACCTGAATATTAGTGGCCCGAAATTGATATGATTAAGGTTTAATGAACTACTGATTAGCACTAATGAACACAACTGAATACACATTTTATTAAATGATTTGTCTCTTTTCAAATGAAAGTAATGTTGGGCCTATTAATAAAAATTATTTAGGTCATTTCTGAGCAACTGTTCCACTCCTTGGAGAAAAGGGAGAGAAATCAGCCAGTCTGCCATCTGATTAGTGTTTTAGGAGGCCTAACACATCAATGGTCAGGGTTCACAGACTGTATTTTCTAGGCTTAGTAAGGTCAGAGGAATAAATTAATGAAGTTTCTATGCATGCCTTTCAACAGGAGAGATATGTCCATATGACACAGCAGAATCTAAAATTATATAGTGCACAAGAAAGGGGAGGACTACTAATTTTAAGTAATACAGTAGGTGGGATTGTGAGAAAGATAACATGCTCACAGAAAAAACCCCAAACCAAAAAAAAAAACAACAACCCACCACCATCACACACAAACATGACTGGAAAGATATTATTTAATATAATTGCATTGTAGCATTATTTTCTACACTTTCTAGTTGAAAGCATTTTGGAAGCCACGTGTACCAACATCTATCCATCTACCACAACGTACTGCACTAGTTTACATACAAGTCTGAAGGCTTAAAGATGGAAATAGTATCCCACACACTCTACAGAAAGATTGAGAAAATCTTAATGAACAACTGTTCCCATTATGTGAGATTAAGATGGAGTTAATTGTCTTACAGTACAAAGTCATAAAACAGCCATAAATACTCTTGGATCTATGATGACAAGTGATCATTTTTGGCTTCTATTTTAGAACCCTTTGTACTAGTTTTACTGATGAAGGGAGGATGTTGATGGTCACCTTTTATACCCTATGGATAAACACCAAAGAAAGAGATTCTCCCTTTTGCTATTGACTGCTTAAAGGGCTGAAGAGGCACAGGAAGACTGTGTAGTGAGCTTCCCTTTGCATGAGACTGAGAAAGACTACCCAAGACCTCTGCAAAACAGCTGCTGAAATGGTCAGGTGACACCAGGAGCTGGAAAGGCCTTACAATTACTGGGAATGGGCATTGCTGCCACTTTTAAAAGGTTTTGTGCAGGTTTCAGCAGGTACCAATGATCATGGTAAAACTTCAGATAGCAAAATCTCCCTGCAGAAATTCCTGTGATCTCCTGAATGTCACATTTTTATTAGCAGCTCCTCTGTTTCCAAGAAAAAACACTTTGTACTCACTTAATAAGTAGCAAGGTTCTTCAGTATTAACACGCATAAATTATGTGTTTTTTTTTTTTCTCACCTACTTAAACAGACAATCTTCCTAACTGTTCACAGAGAAAACATTCACTTTCATTTGTGGATTAAGACATCACTATTTTAAAGAGTACTAAATCAAATTATATCTAATTAAATCTATAACAAACCTCTGTTATAGATTCCAGTTTTAATTAAAAAGAATATGTTTCAACTTGCAGAAATGAAACCCTGGACAGAAAGTGGGAATGGGAGGAGAAGGAGGAGGAAGAGTGAGTGTTGATTTTATTAATTATGGTCTTCAACAAAACCACCATTGCTAAAAATAACCTAGAATATCTAAATTAAGAAGTGGGCTAATGTGAAACTTCACCTCAGAAAATTAACCAAGTTGTCACATGAATGTATACAATACAAGCATTACTTACGGAAATAAGGTCCATAGTATGTACATGCTGTAGACAAAAAAAAAAAAAAATAATAACAGTAGTTCTAAGAAACAGGCATTATGAAACACTAGCATGAGGTAACATTAAGCATTGAATCAGACTGTCTATTCTAGCGCATAAAACAACCACTAGCTGCTTGGTATCCTCTGTTAAAAAAACTTTTTCTATTAACTTTTTTCATTTTTTAAGTTCTGGTACTGTGTATACCCACGTTTCTGATGGAATTTTGCTTTGATTGGCAGCTGAAATTGTTTCTAAGACCATGGTCATAATTAAGTTATAAATGAATATAACTCCAAACAGAAAAATCTGTAACAACACACCAAAATGTTTTACTTAGCCATGGCCCTGAGACAACTGTGCTGAAAGACAAAATAATAATTTTTAGGGCTTATAACAAAAAAGGGAGTCACAGGATATATGCTTATGGTACCACTGTTTTTACTAATAAGTGGCTTAATAATTTTATTTTTTGAAAATAAAAACCTGGGACTGGAGTGCTATAAACTTTAGAAGATGCACTTTATTTGACAAGAACAGTGAGTTTAAATTTTTCTGCAATGAAAAATTTCAAATAACTGTTCAGAAAATGCTCCCTTGGGCTTGAAATAAGCATTAAGCATCAGTAAATCTACTTCTAGTTAATTACAAGTAAATGAGAAGGTTTTTTAAGCATTAAGAATCTGGTCCATCCTAAAGAAAGCTTTTACAGGGGTTAGAAAATAGCAAAGACGAAATCCAAGGTCTTAGGAATAAGGAATTTTAAAAATAATTGCATTTTCATTTCTGAGGGAAAAGTAATAAATTCTGGATTATCTCAGCATCTTATAAAGAGATAAAACATGAAACTTATGTAGCTAAATTCATACATTATTCATAAACTGTGAAACGTGCATCCTTAACTAGTTACTCACACCCCCCCAGAATGTAATTAAACCCAATGGCTCTTCTTTCAGAGCATGTAAGAATAATAAACAAGGCTGTTAAATAAAAAATTGAATTAAAGCTCCTGGTAAATTTGTTTGACAAGAGTTTCCATTATGAGGAAAAGGAGGGTAAAAAAAAAATTAAAAATTCCATTTTCTCATACACCTACAGCTTCAAGAGTAGCTGGTTCTGGAAAACACATGGCTAAATTTAACAGAAATATGTTCTTTTTCTCTAGGCAAGTCACCTCTCATATTTAAATTTCCTTACCTATGTCAGAAGATTGACATTTGGATACCATTCAAGACACCTCTGTTCAGTCTGAGTGGCAGCCTTAAAGTCTCGGGAGTCTTTTCTGAGCTTGTACCACAGGCAACGGGTCAAAATATTTACTTCAGACAACAACCATGAAACTTCATTTGCTACTGTTATTTTCCTTCTAATTAAAGACTCATTTCAAAGCAGAGTGGAAATAATGTGTCTGCTGTGGTTAATATTTAATCAGTAGTCTAGTGTGCCAACCATGTATCCCTTGTAATAGCCCAGGGTCAGTGCCCTGGATCCCACTGGGATGCCATATGGCTGTGTCCAGAAGACGGGAAACCACAAATGACCTGTCATGGGTTGAGTGATAGTATGAATCAATGAGAATACTAATTACTGGGTTTGAAGAGCTGACTCATCTGCTGTGGGAGTGAACATTATCTTAACAACCATGAGTGTTCCATATTATAATATGTGATGTACTATTATATTAAAAAATAAGCAAACCAGATTTAAATTAACCAACTTTTTCTAGACATTTACTGTTGAGTCATTTAAATTGTATCTGTATATAACACAAGTGTGATGTTTGCACTGGTTCTCCGCTTCAAGGATAACATCATAAATAAATGCTGGTTTGCATCTGTTTAGAAACCAGACCCCCAAATGTCCGTATGCCAACTTCATCCCTTCTTACACAGTTACAAGAATTATTTTAAAGCCATTTCTGCAAATGGAACATTTCTCTCCAATTTTGCAAGGACCTCAACTAGATTTGGAAATACAGAAACTGGGAAAGCACTTGGGCTACATTCAACCCCCAGTGAGACTACATGTGTCTGCAATAAGGCATCTCCTGAACTACTTATCAAGCCTGGATTTGTTGCTCATATGTTCAGCAAACCTAGAAGCCTATCCATAAGCTGCCCTCTGGAGAGCATAGCATCCCCCTCTGCTGTGCTCTTCCAGCAGCTTGGTACATTTCCTAGTATGTTAGAATTCCTGATAAAAGAAAACCTCATTACTGTTTCTGATTTATTACTGATATCTCAGAAAGTAATTTGCTCTGAAAAAGGGATTGCACTCTAGAGAGGTAAGGATCCCACCTTTTGTAGCAGGATGCTAGGCAGATAGGATACCATCAAATATATCAAGTCACAGTCGTGAACAGCTGCTCATTTCCATCCTTAGCTTCAAGCTAAAACTTCATTGTCTAACAAAAGTGAAGCTGAAAACTGTTGCTGATCCCGAAGTCGATATTAAGACATAAGTTTAAGGTTTAAAGACCACACACACAAGTCAGACTCAAAGAGCATCTCACAGGCAGATCCCTCCTTTAGAGAGCCCACATTTTCTTTTTTCTCATTAGTAGCAGGGTAGTTTCTCCCCCGCACAAAGATCACTCAACCCAGCGTGTAATCTCCAGCACAAAAGAGTCAGTCTATCTTTAAACTTTGTCTCCTTTCATTGTAGAACAGATGACTATCACGCCTCTATTCCACGTACTCCCCGAAACACAGAGCAAGCTTTAGGTTCACGCAGCGACCATGGGGCAAAACGAGCACCAGCCTAACAGACGAGCAGGCAGTGACGGTGACACAAGGACATCGGCACGATCTTGTGAATGACAGGGTGATGGCGAGGTACTCGCGGGCTCGATCTCGCTCGTCCTCCTGACACTGCAGGGAGGAAAACGCGCTCTCCCTGCAGGCGCGGCCCCCAGGCCTCGCTGCTGCGGGACGGGGGCCCTTCCCCGCCACTCGCTCTCCGCTGCGGGGCGGCCCCCCCAGCCCTGCCTCCCCAGTCCCCCCGGCGCCCGGCCCGGGACAGCCCAGTGCGGGTCTTGGGTCCCCTCTAGCGGCCGATGCTGAGCCGCTGCCTTAACTCCTGCCTGGCCCTTCGGCTGCAGGCGGACACCTTCACCTCCCACCCGAGGGGTTCCTTAGGGATGAGCCATCCAGGAAGGGTTGTTGTGTTACTGGCCGGCTCACGCTGTGCCAGCAAAGGCTCTGCACTCACACCATCCACTGAGCGCGGCTGGAAAAAGATGTGGCCTCAGAGGCTTGGATGCCACTTCATCTAAGCAATCTGCCTTCTGAAAAAAAACAACATTTGCCACCCATGGATAAACTGTATTACAAAATTAGAAAGCAATCAGTATAATTATCAAGAAGTGGGGAAGTATTCAGAGACCTAGACATTTCCATGAGTGCTCCAGCAATCTAGTGCTGCTGGTCTGAATTTCTTCAAGAGACTTCCCAAACTGGGAAAGACTGCATAGGACAGAGCATTTTTTACAGTAAAAAAAAAAAAAAAAAAAAAGATACCTACTTCTCTTGTTTTTCTTTCAGCCACTAGAGACTTCAATTCTGCAGCTGGATCCAGGCCAAACTATTAGTGTCTGTGAAAAGCAGCACCAATTTCACTGACACTCCACACTGGGGTAAGAAGCACAAACTAATCTTGGGACTTTTATCATTGCAAGTCAGGAAGCAAATGGGCTTTCTACTCTGCTCAGCTCTGGGAGTTGGGAAACTGTACAAGAACCTAAGAATTGTCCTACTCCTGGCCCAGCAAACCATAGATAAAACCTTAAAAACAGAAGTCCTAAAGACTAAAGAAATGGAAACAAATGAAAACAAGTAGCATTGTACTTAGGAAAAGAAAATAACTGAAACTTTAATTGAATTTTGGTTTTTTTTGTCAGTTTTGTTCTTGTTAAAGAGCTGTAGTTGACGATCAGAATCAGCCATACCAGGTGTATGGTCAGCATCAACACTAATGTAGCCTGAACCAGTGAAATCACTGGCAGAAAAAAGGTAGCGAAAGTATTTAGTTTTGAACTAGACACATAAGCATGTTGAAACTAGTCTCAAGTAGACTCTTTTTTAAAATTAACTAGAGAGTAAATGTAAGAACACAGCATACTCATGTTCTCTATGTTTCTTACATCTTGTCACCAATGTTCATGTAGAAAAAGAAAAACTAAGTCACTGGGTAGGCCACCCTCCAAGAGCATTCACAGCTCTCATTTAGCCCTCAGTAAACAAAAATATTAGTTATGGAGGGAGGTGGGCAATCTACAGCCTCCCAGGCACTTCTGTCTCCAACCAGGCTGAAGATTATGTGTCTGCATGGACCAATTCAGCACAGCAGTTTCCAAGTGGTCTTGTAGTTCTTCACTGCTACCTGCATTTGGTGGGCATTTTTTCATTTATTCCAAACTTGCTGCAGTGATTTTAGAAGTGGTGTATTTGTCAGATGCTCGTATGAACAATAACTATTTCTCTGGCTTTATTTTTCTGGAAATCCTTCCATCATTGCTTTTCAGGGAAACACTAGGATAGAAATAACTGCAGGGAAGTGTTTGGACTCTGCCTCTTTAGACACAGTGAAGATAATATTTTAACTGGCAAACTGTTATTAGTTTATTCCTATATTGCTACTTGAGACATGGCTCTGCTGAGTCTATCAGATGATGTTAGGTACTGATTTTACCTACCTAAGAATCAAAAAAAGCAAAGACAACTTATTTGTCATATATATTTTAATGACATCTCATTTCCCCAGCACCCTGTTCAGTGTTAATAGTCCATATAAAAGCTCATTCTCATTATCAAAGCATAAAATAAGGGGAAAAGACACAGAAGGGAAAGATCACAGCATGGTCATTGCTCTGAGTCCCACTTCCTAGATTTACCAGGTGTTTGGCCAAGCTGAATTTGATCAGCACATTATATTATTGAAGGTCTACAGAGAGAAATTGTTATCTCAAAGCACTTTGAAAACATTGAGTGAATTCTACAGAAAGGCACCCCTGTGAAGAAAGAGGAATAATTCCTTATTTAATCAATGAGTGGGAAAATTCAGCACAAAAAGGTTAAGTGACTCATCAAGGTCACACAGAAGAGGTTGATTCTGCTCAAAATAAAACTTGCTTTCATGTTAAAAGGAGTGAGATTAGACCAAAATCAGACACATAGCTGGCATCAAAACCAGATTGTGGATTAGCAGCACAGACCTTTCCACCACAGTTCTTTCCAAAACAATGATTACTCTTGGAAGGAAGATGACTTGTCTGCTTTTCTATACTCCTATGCAACGTATCCAGATGATCTCGTGCAGCATCCTTCACATACACACATCGAACGTGTTAGGAAATGAAATGCTTATGCCAGAGCAACATGAGTGTGTATAAAACTACAGAACTCATTGCTGCTGCTATTATTTACCCCAACAGTAATGTTTCAGAGTAAGCAAAACTATTTCTTCAACTCTGGTGAATAATGCTCTGTAAAGTAGGGAGAAGGGCTAGAGTATAAAACAGAAACACACACAGAACTCTTTGACAATGGCAGTCTTTGATTCAGCTTTTGACACAAAAACTTCATTTGCATTTCAATGCAATATTTTTGTCAAATAAAAAGGTGTGTTTTCTTTAAATATATTAAGTTAATCACAACAGTTCATCTTAGACATTTAGAAACATTCCAATTTACCTTTAAGTTTATTCACTCTGATTTTTTAAGATGTTTCAGTTCTGAACAAAATTCTCACCTCTTCTTTTGATTTTACAGTTTGGCTGGTGAACTTAAAAAAATCCATTAATCACCTAGTTTTATCATTATTTCACAGATGAGGAACTGAAGCCCAGGGAAATCATGGGAATCCTTCAAGCTAGCACAGAAAGTCTATGGCAGGGCAAGAAATTTGATCAACCCTGCCAGACCTGTGCTAACATCATCATGCTTAGATCATCTTTTTTGTCTGTGCCAGCTTGTGTGCAGCATTTTGTTAGCTGCAACAGATGAATCAAACACATGAACCAAAATGAAGTGGGTAGAATGATGTGATCAAAATAACTTGTTTTTCTTCTGACAGCGTCCGTTAGATTTAGGAAGGGAGGACGGAAAAAGAAAAATCACAGCAACAGCTCTCTGCTCTATACAAGAAGATGGCCCAGTTCTGCCAGACACCCAAAAACCCTATAATAGGAAACAACCCACTGCTCTTGCAGCATCCATTTCCAAAGTAAGGTTGTTCATGCCCAGATGGCATGGGAAAGTGCAAGCCCCAATTATATAAAGCCATGTGTCCATCCTGAGAAGGTTCAACTCCCTGAGCAAGAAGCACTCCTGAAGGCGTCCAGAAATCCAGATTAACATGGTCAGATGGGACCAGGTACTTCACTAGCTTTCTCTCTCATATGGCTATTGCTGTTATTTCTGCATCACTTTCTACTACAGTCATGTTGTTCCGGTTTCTTTTGCTGCTGAAAAAGAAAAGCTGTCAGGGATTTGTTTCTGCACTGGGATGTGTCAGGGTCAATATTGCACTGCTGCTCTTCACCCCGTTTTAATCTGGTTAAATTACTCAAGATTTTTCGACATGCCACACTTGTCTCAATTAAGACAGTCATGAAATATAAAAGAAGGAACATCAGAGTCTCCTAAAACAACCTGAAAACTGGTTGCAACTCTAGTGACACTGCTTGAAAAGATGGCAATGAAAATAAAATATACCTCAAATTCCCTAGCTATACAGATACGGCTTAAACATAATCCAAAGCATTATGTGAACTACCGCTCCCCTTTCAGTCCTGTTTTCAGCAAACATAATTTGCAGAGCTATAGCTCTGGATAATGTGTTATTATGGTGGTTGTTCTTATGTAGGAAGAGATCCAAATCACAGCATTTGGAGTCAACACCCGCATACCCTGAAAAACTGGTTGTGCTTGTATGAAGAATGTTTTAGATCGACATTTTCATAAGTTTCCTTATCCTGTCCTAGATTTGAACCATGAAGGTAATCTTTTACCAGCTTCAGGGTTCAAAAGTGCTTTGACCTCTGAATAAGAATCTGCACTCTCAGAAGTCATGGTGATCTTCTGCAGCATCATTGCTTATGGCAGAGTGTGGTAAGTGGCTGGTCAACTAAAGGGGAATCATAAACTCCCATTTGCGCACACCAGTGTAGCAACAACCATTTACTCCTTTTCACCACACTTGCAGCATCAGAAAGCTTTTAGTCATGTGCAGGCCTCCTCCCTTGCATTCATTTGCAAATAAAAGTTCCTCCACTGTGAGCCACATGTGCTTAGCAAAGTGGATGCTGTAGGGTTGGAATCAGCTTAAGCAAGGTTCATGAATGTTCATCAAGGAGAATAAGGGAAGAAACAAGGTTCATGAATGTTCATCAAGGAGAATAAGAAGGGAAGAAATAAAAAAATGGAAATATGATAAGGGCAAAAGAGCAAAGAAAGGAACAGGAGTGAGAAACTTACCATACCCATGCCTCAGGGAGGTGTTTCAACCTCATGGTGTGTCATTTCAAGGTGATGCAATGCAAAGAGTTAGGCCAAAGTTGGAGGGAAGAGGACCCCAGAGTGGGAAGGAAAGACAACACCACGGTCAGGCTGGAAAGGCAGAGTGTCTTGAAGACCTCATCAGACAGAAATACCTGAAGCAGGAGTGCTAACTTCAGCAACTGACTGTCAGCTGTTCACAACTGATGACAAGGGAAGGGGAAAAAAAACAACAAAGGGGAACAGTGTTGAAAACAATATATCCATTTTGGTAACTGAGTTTTCAACACTCTGGAAATACTAAAAGCTATATTTTGGGTTTCTCCTCTGCTCTAGGGGTGTGATACAGAATGTAGCCTGCAACAGATTAATCAAACATGTGAACTGAGATTTACAGGCAGATTTTCTGGGTATATAACTATGACAAAAAACCCCACCAAAACCTCAAACAAACAAAAAAAACACACCACAAAACAAAAGTAAGCAAAACCAACAAAAAAATCCAACAACCTCTACAGATACTTCCTAATATTAAAAAAAAAAACCCAAACAAAAAAAAACAAACACAAAACCCAGTGTTTTTCTTTTGTTTAAGAAAAATTCCATAAATTCTATTATCACTTTTTATTTGGTAATTAGCCTTGGCACTGCCTTACCATCAACTTTCCTGAAAAAAAAAAAAAGGATAGCAATTGCAAAGTCCAAATTTTCATGCCCTAGTCTTAAGACAAAAGAAGGGTGGCTGCTTTCTCTTCTGTTTCCCTGGTTCCAAAGAGAGTATTTCTTCTTTTACAGCTGGGTTGGTTTTCCTGACAATACATGGAGTTGCCAGCTGTTTGAGGGTATTCTAATGGTTAATGATTGAGTGTCTTCAGCAGTTGCCCAGCAGAACAGAAATAAGACACAAGCCAGCAAATCCACCTGCAAATTATTTGCTTTGTGCATGAGTAAACCCATTGAATTAAGTTCTTGAGTAGTTCCGTTACAGTGTTTGCAGAATTGAAACATAAGCTAGGCAACATTAAGTCAAGTGCACCTTTGGATTAGATATCTGTATAGGGAAGCAAAAAAAAATAAATAAAAAAATCTCAAAAACAAGCCTACAAGTATCTATTACTGACATTAGCAAGACAAAAACCACTGAAATAGCCAACGGCAGCTTCTGTATACAGAGACCTCAGTATTGTAAGGAAGGTAGGTATAAACATAACATTAAAATCTAATCAGTAAGACACAAAGTGGTTGTTACAGACACAGCCGTAAATGTTACCAGAAATCTACTGATCTACCACTCATTACAGACTTTTACTTGTCACTGGACCTGCTCATGCCACTCAGTGCAAGAATGCAACAGAGACAGCACACTGAGAAGCACAGATAACACAAAGGAACTTAGTGTGATGGATATGAGGGGAATTCAGTTGGAACCAGGGCACTCTAGCTCCAGAATCTGATCATCAAACTTTATTATTTAAAAGTCATGCGTATATATATTCTCTATATAATATTCTTTATGCAGACAAAATGTAGTTTTAAATTAGATGAAGCCTGCAAAGGACTCGTGAAAATGTAGGAAACTGCAGTTTTTCAGGTGCCAGCAAAGTTTAATTTATGGTCCTATAAGAGTTGTGACAACTTCGTTACAGACACAAACAATATGCCCTTTAGAAACCAGCTTGCATACAGAACAGATACTCAAAAGGACCAGAGGTAAAGCTGAATGAGTAACTTCTAGGTCAGACATTTCTAGTGCTTGATTTTGCAGCCTAAATAACATGTTTCAAATGTAAAAGATTGTATATGGCAATTAATGAGGTAGGAATTACTATTATTATTGCTCTCAGCATGTTTTTTCAGCAGAGTTTTTTAGAATTCAGCCTCTGAAGATGAAGTGTAGTTTTTGTTTTGCAATTTCTTTCATGCAAACTATGTCCTCATAATGTCAGAGATAACTGAACTGTCACAGAGTCAATTGAGCTGTAGAGATCATAACAAAGAGGAAGAGAAATAAGGAGGCATAGGCAATGGAAGGAAAAAAACAATCCCTAACTATTTTGACTTGAGTTAGAAAGAAGATAAAAAGATCATGCAGTGAGAGGTGAATATTCTATCAACCTCTTTAAATAACTGTGTTTTACTAGGTACTGAGATCTAACACTGTAAGATAATGACAGTGCAACCATAATAGCCAAGGGAGAGAAAAGAGGGCAAAAGATGGGAAAACAGGAATCCTGAGCCACTCCATTGGCATCTACTGGGCTCCAGACAATACAATTACAACAGTACCTGATTTTTTAAGCCCCTTTGTTATTTCACACAGATACAGAGCCCTTTTACTCTCATACTATGCATATATTACTCTTTACAACTTTTTGTTCACAGCTGTGGAGTGGCATTAAAAAACACAAGCAAAAATGTAAGAGAGATCAGGTTACAAACAAGTCAAATAAAAAGTTCCCCCACACCCTAGTACTTCTTGGGGGGGGACAAATAATAATAATAATATTTTTTTTAAAAAAAGGAAAAAAAAGGGAAAAAAAAGTTATTAAAAGCTACCACCAGGTTTAGGAGGAATACCTAGGACATACTGTTTTAGAAATACTAGCACTAGGAAAGAGCTGACATGAATTCCATATGTACATACAAAAGACAACATTCAAAAATATAATACAAACTGCTGTTTAAGAGATACCAGACCACAACTCTTCACTTCTGCAGGAACATACAAGATGGGTGGGCCTTTTTTCCTCATCTTTAAGTTTCCCTTAGTCTTAAAACAGGCAATACAAAACCAAAATCAAAACCAAAGAGTAGTTTCATTTACTTTCTAGGCTCTTTTTTGAAAATATCAAGTGTAGGAAATCCCTTCCTACTGACTGAGGGAACACTGCTAGAGGAAGGCATTACAACAGCTTTGTTGTACCTTGCGAAGTTCTGCCCACTAGGGAAATGTGTGATTTCTGGGATTCTTCTTACACAGTAAGAACTGCAGAGAGAAGAGCATCAGTAACTTTGAAAAAGAGGATGAAGGAAGAACAGGAGTTCAGGAATGAACAGCTTTGGTTCATTACAGCTGCTGAAAGATTTATAGCAGTAGAGATGTGTGAACATGTAGAAGAATATATTTGGATTGAACTTTAATCTTGCAGTTGATACTGTTTCAACTTTTACTTTACACCACTGTGTTTTATGATTTCATCATTCAGCTTCTTCCTGCTCCCACCAAGGTGGGATTTGCTGAGCGCCTCATCAAAAAGTGGAAGGCCAGTTATCCTGGTTTGAGCCAGGATGAAGCCAATTTTCCTTTCTTTTAACTAGTAAGCTTTCTTTTAACTAGCAGCAGAGTGTTCCAACTAAGACTGATAACAGTTGTAATGTTTTTGTAAACTGCTGCGTCTTCGAGGTCACACTTTCACTTTGCTGGCTCAAACACTACTGGTAGATCTATGACCCCCCTGTAGGAGGCTGAGTTAGACAGACAGCAAAACTGGACAGAGATATTCCATTCCATATATCCACGTAAGCTGAGAGGAAGGTCAGAGATCACAGAAGACAACTTCCTTCCTGCTTCTTCTTCCCTTTTCTTCCTTCTATGGCCAGCATCCGGGGTGGACTCCATCCATCCACCATGGTCAACCCCTGGGCTCTGCATCTCCTGACCCTCATCACTCTGCTCTCTCTCTGGGAGTAGCTCCAGGATTTTTCGGGATTCTTCCAGCTAAGGAGATGCTGTGGGAGTTGCTGGGGGTGGGGGTAGGTGAGAGGCTTTTGCACATATCTGAACATATTTGTATATAATTGTATATATTTTCTTTTATCATTAGTATTTAATTTAAACTGTGTAATTTAGTTTTAAATCCAGCCAAGTGTCTCTCTCTTTCTCTCTTTCCCTACCTGGGTGGGAGGGGGAAGGGATTGAAAGTTTTGTTGTCAAACCTGAGTCAAACGGTGACACTAGTGTAATCTGATTACCTGATGACTTCTCAGTGCTATATACAGATCAGGAGTTTCACTGTGGGAATCATCACCACTCACTGTGCATGGATCTTCCATGGAGCTTTCTGGCTTCCCAGTTCAGCTGCAGAGATAAACACTACCTAATTAAACAGGTTGCAGAACTGAGGTATCCTTTATTTGAGCACAGATGAAATAATTCTTCTTTTGCCTTATTTAAGATGCTTTACCAGATGAAAGCCTGATTTAACAGATAAGTCTCTGGGCTTGGGAGATTCAGGCCAATGCCCACGTCATCACTAGACTCTCTATATGACCTCCTTAATCTGTTTCACATTGCTATTTCCCAGCTGCGAAATGGAAAAATTTTCTGTTTCAGAATTATGGGAGGAGAGAATCCATCCAGGAGAGAATCCATTGTCAAATGCTTATATCATGGTGAGAGGGAACTTACACACACATAGATAGTGATACTCATTTTAAAAGCTGACCTCTGCTTCAGTGGCATTCATAATCCTTGCTCTTTTAGACTTGTCCCATTTATACCTAATGATTAATAACAGTAATTTAACATTTCTATTACTCCCTACATTATTATAGAAAATACAAAAAAAACCCCAATTAAATAACTCAAAGAGATGTTTATTGGCTGGGGATCTACACTGAGCGTTTGGACCATAGGTCTCTCATGCATTTAGAAACATTATTCCTTTGGGTGGCCCCTTCATTGCTTTACTATATCATAATTAAAACTAAATTGCATTTGGAAAAATAAGTTAAAAAAAAGAATGCTGGATGTTTTGTGATGCATTATTCTTGGCCTGGATTTGTTTTGCTTATTTACTCAGTAATTTGCGAAAGTCGGTAATTTGCAATGGGTATCCCAGTCATTAGTGTGAATTATTCTCTTCCTACTGTATTTGCATGTAATTGCCTTTTGAAATTAATTCATTAAAGTTCTTAAAAATAATTTGTTACAGGATGTTATTTTCCTTAAGAAGATTTAATTTCTTAAAAGATTTCTTCTAAGGTTATGGTTAAGATGCATATTCAGAGCAGTCATTCTTGTACATTCACCTCAGAAATTTATGCTTCATGTATTCAGAATTAGTATGTGCCACATGCTGGGCCACACTTAAATTGCTTGTTTGGGGTAAAACAGCCTCATATTTGATTCTTTTGTGAACTATAATATTATCCAGTATCACTGGGGCAGCACTAACACTGTATCACATTACTTTCTAAGGAATGAATATTCAGGGATGGCCAGAGTTTTCACCTTGAGTATCACACTAAGATCTTGGATATCTCTGTATGTAGTGGACACTTACATGGATATTTATTTTTTACCAGTGTTCTGATATATTAATATATTTATTGTGTGAGGTACAGAAAATACTTCTTCCACCATTTGTAAAATAAAGCCACATTATGAGGAGACAAAATTCCTTGTGGAGATAAAAATACTGAACCTTGATCCTTAGCAATAATCACCTGATCAGTACATTCACCTCTTGCACAGCTCCAACACCACTGAAATTTAGAGCACCCGTGAAGATCCATGGATGTGTGGGAAAGAACAAACAGCTCAAAAAGAGCTTCGTAGCAGAGCTACGAAGATGATTAGGGGAGTGGAACATCTCCCTTATGAGGAAAGGCTGAGGGAGCTGGGTCTCTTTAGCTTGGAGAAAAGGAGACTGAGGGGTGACCTCATCAATGTTTACAAATATGTAAGGGGTGAGTGTCAGGGGGATGGAGTTAGGCTTTTCTCAGTGATGACCAGTGATAGGACAAGGGGTAATGGGTGTAAATTGGAGCATAGGAGGTTCAAGGTGAATATCCGAAAAAATTTTTTTACTGTGAGAGTGACAGAGCACTGGAACAGACTGCCCAGGGAGGTTGTGGAGTCTCCCTCACTGGAGACATTCAAAACCCACCTGGATGAGTTCCTGTGTGATGTACTCTAGGTGACCCTGCTCTGGCAGGGGGGTTGGACTAGATGATCTCTCGAGGTCCCTTCCAGCCCCTAAGATTCTATGATTCTATGATTCTATGAAAAGTTTACGTAAGCAGTCTCAAAATCAGATGGAATAGAAAAGCAGCTCCATATCGCTAAAAATATTCTCTCAGCTTTGGTGAGGCTCTAGCTAAAGCTCAGGTTGTGGGCCCTTCCTCATGGTGACATTCACACTTCTATTAGAATGAGGAAAGAACATGGCATGTGACATGATACTCTTTACACAGAAGCCCAAACCACTTTTTTTTTTTTTTTTTTCCGGACATCACTGGCTGTTAGGTAAATATGTGCTTAGGAGAGACCTGAATGTAACCTTTTGCTTCAATGACTCCAGTAACATTAAAATTTCAGCCATTAAAAGCAAAACATTTTTTGGAAGGCGACGCTGACTAAAAAGGTAAAATAATAATAATAACAACAACAATAATAATACTACTGGAAGTTTACAAGTTTTCAGTTTACAAGTTATATGTCTTGGGCTGTTTAAAGCACTGCATGTCAGTATTCATCTTCCTTTCAAATCTAACTTTATCCAGACTCAGTAGATTACCCAGTAGATATGTATCTATTCATGCTCTTTGGTGGCACAAAAGGCTCAATGAGACTTAGAGTACAATGAGACATTTTTATATCACTTATTTAAATCAGTATGTGTGTATATGCCCACACATAATACCTAACGTACAGGGTATTAGCAAAATACTAAGAGTTTTGCATAAGACCAAAAGAAAAAACACCCTCATTATTGGTACCTGTGCAACTGGATGATTCTGCAAAATTGAAACCCAAGGCAAAGAATCCAGATATCGCATCCACTGATACACCTCATTCTCATGTGACTGGTTATCACAACATGCAGTCAATCATTCAGCTTATTTACTAAGCGTTGGGAATGTACTCTGCAGTGTGTATAACACAGGAAGAAAGAGCGAGTGTGCTTGCAGGAATTTCACTCTAGGAGACAGACAGGCAGCAGCTGAGCCACAAAGCAGCAAAGCAAATAGACTAAGTGCACCATAATGTGTTTAGTTTGTGGCTAGAAAGGGTGTAGCAGCTGCAAAATCCATTGGGAATGAAAGCTTGGAGAGGAAGGGTAAAAAAGGAGTAGTTATCATATCCTAACTCGTCATCCTTCCTTTTCTCCCTTCTCCCCTCAAAATGGGGGAAAAGGAGTTTTCTTTTGTCACCACTTAGCAGAAAAACTCCTTGGGAGGACAATAAACAAATAGTTAGACTTCAGGATATTTTTTACTGAATTTCATGTTTACTAAATAAAATTAAAGGGAGTAGGCACATTGTAATTTTTTTGTTTCAGAGAAACTCTATTTCTAGTCTAGATTTTTTTCTAAGTAGGATTTCTCAGGCATGGTGCAAAAAAATGAAAAAAAAAAAAAATGGGGGAAAAATATTTGTGGATGTGGAGTTATAAAAAGATTACTGAGATGGAAAGCTTAATACTTAAACCTAATGCAGAAGTTGCAGAAAGCTCCCCAGTACTGAGCTTTTAAGACAGTTTTAAAGCCATTAGGTAGAAATGGACTGTCTGGAGTATAACATGACTCAAAATCCATCAAAAGCAAGATTCTAAAAAAGCATAAAAAAGGCAGCTAGAGGCAGTGTACCAACTAATATCCAGAGCTGTTTTCAGATGAAGATAGGGGAAAAAGTATTTTTACAACATATTAATAGGAACACTGCCCAAATTACTTCCAAGGGAGAAGATCTTTACACAGCCCTCTAGAGATTCACTGGGATCATTCAGCTGACTATACTGAAGAACCACTTCAGCTTAGTTTTCTGCCTTCCATATTCATAGCATATTTTTGGCTATTAGTGGTTTTCCAAAGATATTTATTCTCTGAGTAACAAAGAAATTTCCTCTTTTCCTCACCAAGATATTTTAGGAGAACAGCAACTGTTCAGAAGGTAAGACCTCAAAGTAGAATCAAACTGGATGATTGGAACTACCTGAAAAAACCACAGTTTGTGGTATTTCTTTCTTTCTAGCAGTCCAGTTTTCCCATTCTTTCTGCAATCTAGAAATATCTCTGTATCAACTACAGTTCTATCAGTAAATTAAAGAGTCTTGGGAATGTTCATAGAAATGCTTCATTTGATCATGTAGAT
>NW_009952564.1:3423644-3441305 GCF_000747805.2 Chaetura pelagica | reverse complement strand
GATGAGCTAATCCTGGTACCAAGCTTACTGATGCCTCTGCAAATTTTCATTTATGTTATTAATATCATCTGCAGTAACTGCTCTGGGAAGTTCTTCCCATCCCCTCTTGTACTTTTGATAGTAGATGACTGTACCCATACAATATGAAGGATGTATTTGAATTTGAAGGATGAATATTCATATGGTGTTTATGATTTTCAGACTGAATAGAAGTTAAACAAGAAGTTGCAGATCCCAGGAGATGTTGTAGAGCTAGATAAAGAAAACTGAAAGGCACTATAACAGAAGAGCAATTTTTATTTCCTTTCCTGAATTCTGCAGTTTTTATTCTCATTTATCTTCTATCACAAAATTGTTTCCAGCTTCTGGTTTCTCCTATTTACTCCAGGGCCAGTAAAGGTCTTTCAGGAAGAAGATGCCTAATCACACACTTTTTTCCCTTGGTCACACACAGGGCTTGGAAAGCTCAGGCAGAGTTGAAACAGTTCTTGCAGTGTTGAAATAATTCTTGAAGTGTTGTTATTAAGGAAGCTGCAGAGTGACCATGTTGCCCTCTACAGCTTCCTGAGGAGGGGAAATGGAGAGGAAGATGCTGATCTCCTCTGCCTAGAATCCAGTTATAAGACACATGGGAACGGTTCAAAGCTGCCCCAGAGAAGGTTTAGACTTAACATTAGGGAGCATTTATTTACCAAGAGGGTGGTAAAACACCAAAACAGGCTTCATAGAGGGGTGGTTGATGCCTTATGCCTGTCAGTGTTTAAGAGACATTGGGACAATATCCTTAATGTCATGCTTTAACCTTTGATCAGTCCTGAAGTGGTCAGGCAGTTGGACTGGAGGAACATTAGAGGTCCCTTCCAAATGAAATAGTCCATTCCATTCTAATGTTCTGATTACTAGAACAGACAATTAGATCCAAGGAACCAAGAAAGTACTTACTTGCACAGGAAATGAGTCAGCCCTCGAGTATCTCCATAGACTTTTATGAAGTTACTCCCAAACCAAACCTGCATACATGAAAAATGAACCAATGACCTGATAAAACCTGAGGATATGCCAAAGAAGTATTAATGAGGATTAATAAGGCAGAACAAAGTGTGTTACTTGGTGTCCTGGGTCCATTCAAACAAAATGCGCTAACTGCAGTGAAATCAGTGAAGAAACATCTGGGGAAAAGAGATATAGGCCCCATAAGCACTGTGTCCTGGGATCTGCATCCTAGAATGCAACGACTCTTAAGAAATTTTTGTCAGTTATATTGGTAAGCCTTGGTGAATGCCACACTGGGATAAGAAATGCTGGTGCACTAGGTACCAGAGCATGGAGGCTGGATATAGAGAAATTACTTCCCTCTGTTACATTCATGATGCTGATACTAGGAGTCTGCATGCATTTGTAATAGACACATTTAAATGTATTATAAACGCTGGCAAGAAGGTAGAGAAATGCCAGATGAATTACTTCAAGACTGGAGAAAATACTTTAGAAGACTTAGGAAGTTCAGTTGTTAATTTAATCAGAAGAAAATATTGACAGCTGCCAGCTTATCAATATCTTCATGGGGAGAAAACTTGAGGTGCTATAACAGCACCTGTATTATTGAACCAAGGAGAGACATAGATACGATATTTGGAATGAGAAAGCAGACAAATTAAGAAAAAATATCTGACCTAAAAAAAAAAAAAAAGTATGGACAACCCACTAAAGCAGACTACAGAGGAAAAGGGTAGATGTTTTCAGATCAGGACTAGGTATTTGCTTTGTATTGTTGTCTTTTAGTCAGCAGTAAACGTGAGCTCAGTACAAGTGTAATTAGATGAAAGTCAATACGTGGCAAAAAATGGTCTGCCAGCCTATATGATAAAACGGTTTTTTTTGACCTGAAACACTGAGTCCAAAGCCAGTCCCCTTCCCCACTATAGGCATCCCTAGCTGTCTTTGTATTTGTATGATCTTGAATACAGATTTCACCTATTCTTTATGAGAGACTAAATGAAGAATAGAATCTTACGATGACATTTGCACTTCTGCTTAAGATGTCTGGAAAGAGGCAAGGATGAGCCAGAAGCCCCTCCTTACTGTTTTGGAAATCATTCTCCTATTCAATAATCCACTGGAATTAAAAAAAAAAAAAAAAAAAAAAGGTATAAAAAGAGGAAATACTAAGACAACTATAATGAGAGTTAACAGAGAAATGCTGTTTCAGTGACTCCTATATACTTTGTAAACATACTGTTTCCAAGCCCTCTCTTATACAAAACAACAAGAAAAGCTGTAGTTAGTCCTATTTTAGGGGCTTGAACAACAGTGATAAAAAAATCAGCAGCTTCTCTTTTCTCTTTCAGAAAGCAGCAATGTCAGCTAGACTCGGCAGCATGCTGAAAACAAAGTGAAAACCCAAACAGCTGAGAGATGACTGTTGACATTTGCCATGCTATTGTACCTCTAAGGCTTCCTTCCCTGTAATTCCATACAAGATTTGCCAGTTTTGTGCTGCTGTTTAAAAAACGGATTGGGAAAAGTGAAAGTGAACTAGTACTTCAATAACTTGTTCCTCTGCCTTCATTCTTTTGAGTACCTTTCCAGAATGACAGTATGCATTTCAATTGAAATAGTTGTCAGGTTTTGTATGTCTCATTGTAACCTTTTTATGGAACTTCCACACCCCCTCCCCCAACCCTTTCTCTTTGCTATTAATGCTACAACCCAGTAGTACTACCAAGTAGTAGTAACTGGCACTTCTTACGTGTGAACAATGTCCTTTGGGATATTTAAGACAAATGGATCTCAGTTCTAGGCAACTTTCACTGAAAATAGAGAATATAATTCAGAAACAAAACCACCTTAGCTAGTTCAGAGAACTGTCTTCTAGCATACTGACTTTGTTTCTATCATGACCATACATTGTATAGGCTATTACGGAAGGGACAGACCCAGCCTCTCATGCTAGAGTAAAGTTCTACAGATCTTAGTGGGAATTACTTACTGTATTATTTAATATTACTGAGGGAGGTAAAAATCAGTCCTGTAAGAAGTGGATACAGTTTTACAGAAATAGGTTCTCATTAGTAAGCTTTGCAAAAAAGAAATGAGGTTTTGAATGTGGAGTTGGGTACAACTATATATGAAAGGAATTCAGAAGACAGGAGAGAAATTTAATACAGGCTTCATGACAGATAGAGGATATAATAAGACAAGCAGGAGAGGTACATATAGACATATATAGAGAAGGGAAGGTGTATAGGACACTTCAACAAAAGAGCTTTATCTAAAATTTCTTGAAGAGGGCCAGGATGAGGCCCTCTGAAAAACAGATTCAGAACAGCAGTCTAAAGTAATTTGTGCTCTTGCACTTCTGATAGACAACAATAAGAAGACACTTCAGTTGGAAAAAGAGTAATAAAATAGAAACCAGCGCTGGAGACTAAAGAAGTGTAGTTGCTTTTTTTTTATAAAGGAAATCAGAATTTTATCATTAGACTTTGTGTTAGGAGACAAGATAGTAACACCCAAAGTGCCACTGAGAGAGCTTGAAAGATTGTGATGGGCAGGAAGCTATGGAAATCTGCATAAGTGGAGGAAAATGTGAACTGGAGGGCTGATCCTAAATGGGAACATGCATCCTTTGGATCAGGACTATGCAAAAGGCTATTCAGTTTCAGCACAGGGATAGTAAACTAGCACATGACATCATTCACAATTTCAATGAAAGAGAAGATGAAAGACAGAATTCTTAAAATACAAGTGACTGAAATATGCATCTAGGTTGTGACTTCTGCAAATGATGAGTTCTTGCCATCCTAATAAACATCTTTTGAAAATTACTACTTGGAGGTAATACATTCATAAGTGGCCAGGTATCTATATAAGAATACACCAGGCAGACTGAGGAATTAACATTGAAAGATAGTATAGAGGAAGAGGAATGAAAGGCAAATAAATAATTTATTTGTCTAAAAGAACCATGGGAGAAAGATGATGTTGGCTAAAAAGTAGTAAAAATTACAGTAAGGACAATAGAAACAAACAATAAAAAATAATTGTCCAATGGTAGGACAAAGGGCAATGGGTGCAAGCTAGAGCATAGGAGGTTCCATGTAAACATGAAGAAAACCTTTTTCACTGTGAGGGTGACAGAGCACTGAAACAGGCTTCTCAGAAAGGCTGTGAAGTGTCCTTCTCTGGAGACATTCAAAACCTGGATGCTTCCTTGTGTAATCTACTCTAGGGGATCTGGCTCTGGCAGAGTAGTTGGACTAGCTGATCTTTTGAGGTCCCTTCCAAACCCAAACACTCTGAGAATCTGTGATAAAGATGATGCCTTAAGCACCATTCAGGGAGAACGATTGGGGTTTTGACTGAAATCAGTAGAAAGAGTGACTATTAAAGGACTATTATAGATGACCCAGAGGAATAATAAAAAACAATGAAGACATCAAAACACTTTAAATCAGGTTTTTGAATCAACTGTTCTTAGAGGGAAATCAAGGTTTGCTTTAACTATTTTTTTTTCCCCTTTTGTGATAAAATTGAAGAACAGTGCATATGGAATCAACTCTCATGCTAGTAGATCTTGCCATGCCAGGTTTCTAGGAAGGTAAGACAGAGAAAACTGGGTTCTGACTGCTATATTTTTTTTTCTTGTCATCCAATACACCTGCTATAAGATAAAGATTTTGTATACACCAGGGCTGGATCCAGGATGCATCTTGATTACCTCTGTTATCTCAATAGATCTTTGTTTTTAAGAGGGTCTGGGCTCTAGCACGTAAGTGGGAAATAAAGAAGAAAAGCATACAAGGTTTAGAGACAGGAAACTCCATGGAGACAAATGGAAAGGTAATTGCACAGAAGAACAAAGGGGTTTATGTAAATGTATCTAGGTACATTAGGTGAACTTTTCAGTGACTGCATCTCCCAATGCAGGGGAATTCAACTTTTAAAGACTCTCCCAGCACTTTCTTTTTAATCTTGTGTTTTCCACAGATTTCTGACTTTAATTGTGCAGATATTTGACCTTAGAACATCCTTAAAGATGTTTTCCATTAATTATGATATACAATGCTGACATGAGGTCAGAATTTAATTAATTTCAGTTCTTTGACTACTTCTAAAAGGCAACAGGAGAGGGGAGAAGATGAATACTTTATGTCTCCTGAAAAAACAACAACAATTACTTTAAATAAAAAGACCTTTTCTCCCCAGGAGTAACAAAAATGTAATGTACAGAAATGGATGGCACAATTTGTGACTGTGTGAATTTTTTATGAAGATATATTTTCACATTTGCTTCTCCCAGATCATGTGAGTTACAAGTATGGTTTCTGATAAGTACCCTATTTTTGTGGCTTGAACTGCATACTACTGATTCCAGTTTTAAATAATGTATCCTTAAGTGCAATATGTATGTTGCTGTCCTATGAACCCATCAGTAGAAAAGAATATTGAATATAATTGATCCAGTTTTGAGAATACAAATTATATTGGAATATCAAATTGGTGCATTTGCTTATATTTCCGTAACCTCCCTAGTCTCAGGTCTGTTTCTGTAGCAAGCATTATCAATAAAAGGTAACAGAGTTGTGCCAATCAAAGATAGTGAAAACCTTTCCCTGAGATACTTTCATGCTAGAAAAGTAGCTTTTTCAAAAAAGCACTTCTGTGCATGAAACTACTTGCTTTCTTTATAATCAGAACTTATATTATAAAGTATACGAAAAAAACAGAAAGCTTGTATTTTAGCAACATACAGTTATACTCATTCCGGGGTACTGTCATAATATCTTAGGGTACACAAAGACAGTTTCTTTCTCTAAATTCCTATGAACCTGATGCTGTGGTGAAGCTATCTGACTACCATGAAGAGTCTACAAAATTGACATTATATTGCAAAACACACAGGGGAGGAACTAACTGGAGGTGAGAGTGTATCTTTTCCTGAAAAGCAAAAAAACAAACAATGAAACAAAAACCAAACCTACACAGAAGAGTGAGAGCATGGAAGAAACGAATAAACATTCTTAAAACCACATCTAGTGATGGGTACCAATAGATAGATAGATTGCCATTTTCTCTCAACCAGAAAGTCAGTGTAAAAAGAACAATTTCCAGACATACATTCTCTGCCAGAGTGATATTTCATTACCTGCAGTAACCAGCCCCTTAGGTCCCTCCAGAAAACCCTGAGCTTTTGTACATGCCGTGTCATTGCTCTCTCTCATATCTTCTCCCTTTCCCTCTGCCTGTCTTTCCTTTCCTCTCTCTTCCTCTCACTCTCCCCCTTCCTCTCACATTTTCCTAATTAAAATATCATTCTTATTGGATCAATGTCTGCCTGTGTGCTTGTGTTTACAGGACATGTGCAGTACCGTCATCTGTTCAAAATGGTATTACAACAGCTTCTAGTGAAAACTGAAAGAAATATATTGGAATGGATGAGGAAGAGTAAGAGAGCAAAGTGCATCAGAGCAAGTTTTAGCCATGGCTGATTTACAAAAATCCTTGTCTGCTGAACGCACATACTGGCAAGAGGTGAGGTGCTTGATGGTTGCCATTCTATCTGGTTGTAAGCCATTCAAGGGCCTCCTGACAACCTCCTAGACTTAGCAACTGGCCAGCACTGTCTTGGCTGAAGTGGATGCTGCCTGTGAATATCTAAGGATGGTTACAGGCATAGGTACCAGGGCTGAGCAGTGCTGCAGGGCCACTAATTCAGCACTCATAATGGAGGTAAGTCATGAAGGACTCACAATTTAGGGCCTGTTTGCCACAGACATAGCTCTTCCGGTGTGAGAGCAAACCTGGCACACACTGCCTCGATCTTGTCAGAAAAGAAGGGAAAGGATCACCTTCCAGGTAGTGGTACTAGCATGATCAGCGCACTAAGCAAGAGGATTTAGATGCCCTAGATGCTATAGATGAACTAATATTAACCTCAATAGTAATATAAGGCACAAAGCTGTGCTCACCTCCCGAGAGCAGCTGCGAGCCATGCACTTCCAGCCGTGCATGCTGAGCCTGACACCGGGAGCACAACAGCTTCAGAGAGAGCACGACAGTGGCAGCAAGCAGAGGAGCAGACCTCAGGTGAGGGGCAACCCACAAGACAGGACCCTCTAAGGAGGGAAATACTATCCAGCAATCTTCCCGATAGATACTGAGGGTGACATTTATGGTGTGGAATATTTTTGTTGGTCAGCTTGTGCCAGCAGCTGCTCTGGGCCTCACTCCTCCCAGCCTGTTGCACCTGTATGGTTCAAAACTACCCTTGACCCCATGGTCTGTAGAAACCCACACACCAGAGCTGGGTATAAACAAAAACAATGCATCTTATCTCTTTTGTTCTCACACAATTAATCTTTCAGCTTCTCAAAAATGCCATTTCTCTGAACACAAAAAATATTTTATAATTCTGTACCAGCACAACAAGGACAGCTTGGTGGGTGGGCAGTTTGGCTTTGAAGATGACATTAGGAGTGCTATGAGAGGAGCAAGTATGGACAAAGTGCACAAGTAACATGGTCAGCATTCACAGGCAAAACCACGCCCCATGTAAATGGCCATAAGACACGTGAAGACTTAAGTTAAAAGCATTTCTTGGTAATTTCACCAAAGAGATAAGGCATGTACCTGAACTGTTCTCTGTCCTCTGTACTAGGAGAACTGGTGTCCTTTTCAATGCCTCTCTGATTGAGAAACATAGCCTGGCATATATCACATAACTACTCATGGATACTGACACTCTGCCAAACCAGGCACTGCATTCATTTCTTTTGATCAAGACCATTCGTTCAGTCTTTCCATACACTTCTTAATTTTGCAGTCTCTGCTATCTTAGTGATTATCTCTAAAAATAAAAAAGCAAAGCAACACTCTTCTGTTCCAAGCCAATACAAACCACAAATCCCCTACTCCTTAGTTTCTCATCCCTCCGTAATTCGGACATAGGCAAACTACTGGCTATAGAGAAACTTCTGCTCCTTTAATGCAACAGGATAAAGGAAATTGAATTAATTTCTACAAATTTCAGTTTATGGATCTGACTGTTTTTCACTGCATTTGTCTTCCACTAGAAATAACCCTTTTGAATCTGTAATGTTTTTTAAAATCTTTCCACATTTCTGATAAAGATAGCCTTCCATAAACAAGTTGTGTTCATTATAACCATTAATACATAACCATAAGATACATTCTTAGCTTTTAAAATTTCTTGCAGAAACACCCTATTGGCTTACTGGAGCTATTAGAGTATAGTTTCCTGAATGTGAAGACTGCTGTGTGCAGAACTAGGTGGGGTGGTTGGGTTTGGGGGGGGGGGATTTTGTTTGGTTTTTTTTATGTGTGGTTTTCAATTTTATTTGGAGGGGGAGGGGTTTGTTTGTTTGTTTTTAATAGAAAAGCATATCTGATGTTTTATATAGTCTAATTGCTTGTAAGATCATACTCAAAAAATGAAAGCCTATGTTCAAGTGGAGGTGACAGATAACCTTCAAGACAGCTATAGTTTACAAAGGGATTAGAGTAGAAAAAACTGCAAAGTGAACTTTTGAATGAAATATTTTGAGCTAGAGCTATGAAAAAGGAATCCAGCTCATTCTAAACACCATCTGTTTGCTGAGTGTACTTGCATATTTTCAATTGCTTTATTCCACAAATTGCTATTTACTTCCCTGAAATGTCCCTTGGTGTGAAGATAACATCTCATAATAAGCTGCTTCCATTTTGGGGCTACTGTTTGTGGGCCACGCAGTGGTATTAGGACTATCAAATTTCTCCAGAATCTGAACAAAGTAAACAAAACAATTACTAAAACTTTAAAAAGTAGTGAAAAATATGCTTTCCTCTGTGAGCAGAACACTAAAGGGGAAATTACAAAAATAATAATAATGATCTAGATATTATGTCTCTCATCATGTGTACTTCCAATTTCATATTTTTCCCCATGCTTACAGTTTCTGTTTTTCGATAATTACAGAGAACTGGCACTGCATGTGTTCAGATATGAATACTAACATTAAAAGTTTCCTACCCAAAACTGTACTTTGTGTATTTCCTAACTTTCTAAAGACATCTATTTTTTTCTCTCCCATTTTAAGATTTCATTATTGATGCAAACTAAAAAGATATCAAAATAATATATAGAGGCACCTCTTGAAGCTCCAAACAGTAATCTGAGTTGGATTGCGTTATTGAAAGCAGGAATTCATCTGCTTTCTATAAAAGACAGCATCCACAGTATGCTCCTCTAAATAATAGCAATTAGGTATGGCCTCCTGATTGCCTGTTTGTGCCAGCATGATCGGCTGTGCCACAGAGAACCCCAGAGAGCTGGAGAGCTGCTTGCACAGCATGAGCCAAAAATTCTGTCCTGCATTAGCCCACTTCCACATGCATTCCATTTCTAGCCCACCAGCCATAGCACAGAAATATTTTGCAAACAATATTGTCTTTTTCTCTGCCTGCCAGCTTCATTTTTAACATTTTTATTCCCTATGGTAGTGAGTAATGGAGAAGGTCCTGCAGACAGTATCTTGCCTGTGAACCATGGGTCAGGAGTACCCAAGATCTACATTTTCAGAACCTTGTTCTGAAAAATGAACCCTTATACTTCCAGAAAGTCCTGTTAAAGCCATCTGAGATATGTAACTATTACTGAAGGATATCTTTGCATTCTTGTAAAATATATATTTGCTTAGTTAGCTGTATCTGCTTCAGTCAAAACTGCAATAGTTCAAGAGCACAATCACAATACCTGAAACAATTCTTATGTGAAACAGTTTTCACAATTAAAACACTTGCAAAACAAGAGAATGATGGAAAGTTTCCTGTCCTCATGAAATTAATATAAATACATTTATCAATGCAAATATGTAATGTGGTAATTTCATTGTATGTAGAGCATATCTACTGATGCATAGTGTAGTCAGTTGGAACATACTGCAGATGAATGACAATGAAGTCAGCAGATAAGGAAACTGTCTTTATGCTGTTATGTAATCAGCTTGATCAAACTGCATTAACACATCAGTGTTGTTTTGGGTTCAACTCTATTAGCAAAAAAAAAAATCAAACAAAAAAACCCACAACAAAACAACTTAAAAATTTACCCTGACATTTATCTTCTCTCTTCGTCTGAGAACAAGGTTGCTTAATTTTGGGGTTTGTTTTTTTTTGTTTGTTTTGTTTTTTAAAATGTTTGTATTTGTGTGGTTCACTACTGCCCCTTAACTTGAATTTTTTTTTCAGTTAAATTCCTTAGGATATTGATGTTGTACTGGCATCTGTTAGAACTTGGGTCCATTACAGAAAGCAGAGTGGAGGTCTATTAAACCAATGCTAGAAAGCTTTCAGGTTTCACTATTGATCAGCAAAGATATTGAGCATTTCAGTGTATATTGAAACCATCCCATCTCAAGAATTAGACCTCACTCACTCCACTCACATAACACGTGCTTCCAGACATATAACAACATTGGCTTCAACACAGAACAGCTTGCCCCTGAACACCTTCTGAAATCCTCTTGCAAGCAGATAACCAAAAAGCTCCTCTGAGATTCCTTAGACACTGACATCTTAGACTCCAGGGAGAATCTGAGGATTTGTAGCTTGTCTATTTCAGCCCTTAGGAATGCAGTGGAAATATACTACTTTTTGGTCATCACATTTCTTTTGGCTTTCCTCTCCTGATTTTCGAGTGGTTCAGAGTTTTTCAGCTTTGTCACTACTGACCAAGAAGGACCCTACTGAACTGTTGAACTCTCACAGTCAGTCATCTCTCACTAGCGAGCAAACTGAGACACTCTTGGCCTGAGGGATGGGATTTCTCAAGCAGCTTTCAGCCTTGGCATTGATCTGTTCCCTCTGAATTGAGTAAGATACTTCCTTTCAAAGGAAATGGGCACAGAATCAGACTAATGTTGAAGACTTTTGAAAAATCTCATTCTTTGTGTCACCTGTCTCCAATTAGTATTTGAGTCAGATTCTCACCGTGAGCATCCTGGAATAGCCTCACTGATTTAAAGGGGGCTGCACTAATTTATACAGCCAAGGACCTGTCTGCCTCTATTTGAAAAGCAGTTCCCCAGTCCTTCAGTCCACATAGGAGCCTTACAATGAGGGTTTAGATATTAGTTGTCCTAACAAAATATAATTGTTTCAAAGTAATGAAATGCTGCCTTCAGTCACCAGGAAGCTGCTGAGACCAAGTCTGATGCTGACCTGCACATCATGCATAATTCTGAGCATCTCCATACATACTGGACCTTATAATGAGTAAAGCCAGCTTTGAAAAGCTCAGTAGCCAGATTAAGCATATCACTCACAGCAGAGCTTGTTGGTGGAAAGCAGGAATATCTGCCTCCACTCAGAGTAAGGCAGCCCAAGTGCTCAGGCTATACAGTACTGTGCTGTGCAATACAAACATATCCTTGATGTCTACACCAAGAAATTAAGTTAATCAGAATTGGCCCTATACAATCTTTTTCTTTACTACTCTTAGGTGGGTAAGACTAGGCAGAGACTTACCTTCACTACCTATGTAGTTTCACGCTCTTTAAATACACTTACCACTACTGTACCCCAACAGTGTTGCCCTTGCAATATGGGACACACAGCAACTGGGAAAAACCTTCCTTCCTCAGCAAAACAGTGTTGCAATCATTCTCCAAAATCCCTGTATTTAAGGCTAGACTGAGTAACAGCTGCACCTCTTAGCACTGCTTTTCCTCCCTTACTGAGGGAGAATTGAAACAAAAGAAAACTGAGGGGCTGATCCGTAAGGGGTGCTTAGCCACTACACTGGTCAGAAAGTGCCAGTTGCCCACCAATATGAAAACATTGCAACATGGAATTTGATGTTAGTGAGAGACTGACACTGGCACTAGGAAACCTGAATAACTTGTGGATTTAAGACTAAGTGATTCGCTCAAGTTTTCAAAAAAGTTTGTGGCAGAATGAGAAACTCAGGTGAGATATCTTGAGAACTAAAGCTAATACCCTTTTGCCTACATGTCCTTTCTGTTTCTCAATAGCTAGAGGGAAAAGTTGGGGGGAAAAACAGCACAATATGCACTACTCTCTAAAATGATTTTGTGTACTTGTCGGCTGGTATATCTTTCTTCATGAAAATCAGTCTCTCATCATCTAACCAACCCTGCAGCTCTCTTTGCATAGATTGCCGTAACTGGGCCTTGACTCACTGTTTTGCCTTTGAAGATAAGACAGCGTGGTCTTATTGCAATATCTGTCTAAATTTCCTAATGTGTGGAGCCAAGGGCAGATCTACTTTTCCTTCTCCTCCCTCCCCCATTTTGTTGTTATTGCTCTTATATGAAAACATTTGAAGGCAGCTCTAACACCAAGCGAAATCCACCCAATGACCCACTGACTTGACTAGGAACTGTACCCAATATATAAAGACAGCTTCACAAACAATTTAATTTAATTCATATAAATTTAATTTAACTTAATATAGATTACCTAAGTATCAGGACTGGAGGTACTGCAAGCCAGTCTACACCATGTAATAATACAGGATGTTTCACAGACTTCTCCCCATTCCCCCAATCTAACATCATGTAGTTAACTACGACTCTGGGAGCAAAGTACTCATGTCAAAATAGCACTGCCCTCAGCCTAATGATTCCCCCAAGTGGCAAGGCTCATTAGTTTGTGCACTGTGCCAAGCTAAAGTGCCATTATCTGGGCTACTTCTATCCCTTTGAACCAGTGTATAAAACCAGAAATGCCCTGTGGAACTAACAGACATGATTCATTTACCCCATCCCCATTAGAAATCAGGGTGTCATTCAATCCCTTTGTTAATCTCTGCTGTAAAGGTGGGGGATCCACTGCAGAGCCATGGTCATTATGGCAGCAAAGCAGTCACACACTCTTGTAGAAAAACTGCTTGTCCTAAATGACACTATTTGCCTGAGACATTTTTCTACACCAAGACAGCATATTCTGGTGTGGGAAAATTAGCTTAGTCTCTACCTAAGAAGTTCATACATTAGGAAATGATCAATTTTTAAGGTATCATTTATATGTTTGTGTTTCTACTTGTGCATACATCTATGACAATAAATGCTTTTTTATTAAATAAATTGAGGCAATACAAACTAGCCATGTTTTGATGAAAAGTTTAGAAAAGCAGACTTTTAACCATTTTGCTTAAGGTTTCCTCTGTTAGTTCCAAAAAAATAGCTACCTTTCATAATAAAATACAGAATTTTCTTGGCATTTAATATTTTAAAGTTATCCAACATTAGTTAATTTCATTGACACAGCATATCTTAAATATATATAGGACCGACTTGTGGCACCAGATTAGGGAACCTCATTTTCCTACCAGATAGTTTGCTATTAATCTGCCACTAGGACAATTATTTATTTTCTAGAAAGTTTGCTTTTAATCCATAATTTTGCTCAGACAGTTGTGAATGGTGGGAAAGGGAACACAGAAAGAATGCCAGCAGCGTCTTCAAAAGCAGCCTTATTCACTGTTCTCAGTGACATTTAGAAATCAATAATTTGTAACTCTTGTTCACCTACTAGGATGATTATTGGTAACCTACATCACCTGAGAAGCTGCCTGTGTTGCTGGTTGCATAGTTGATCCAATTCAACACGTCTTCATTCCTTTGGATGGCTGGTCCCGTTCCTTTCAAGGATGACTGGGTATTATCTCGGCAGCCCCAACTCTCCCTTCTGTGTAGCAACTTCCAGTGTTTCAGATCTCAGTGAACTGCAGAAAAGCATCTAGTTTCCCCTCCTGTCACTGGATACCCTTAACATCTTTATCTATGCCACTCTTGGGGATCTCTTCAGCCTCCACAGACCTCCTACTTCATCTTGTTTTGCAGGTTTCAGCATATGAATCTACTCTGCCCATTTATCTATTTTGTCTTTGAGTTCCAGTGCAAGATGACTACTCTGTTATGCACACACAGAAAGCTCCGTCTTTTAAAATCTTTCAACTTTCCTCACTGTACAAATCCACTAGCTCATCTTTTCTCAGCCAAAATATTTTCCATATGTCCCTGTTCTGCTCCTCTAAGAGAACAAAGAGAACGACAAAGAATGGCTGTACTGCTTTTTCTTCTTCTTCTTCTTTTTTTTTTTTTCCCCAAATTCCTCATTTTTTGCCTGCTATTCGTAGTGCTACCAACACGGAGAGACTATGGGACTACAATCAGTTCTGAATTCTGCTTTCTTTTTGGTCTCCATGAGCATTTAGACTTCTCATCTTCACTTGGGTGGAATTTAATTAGTCTCCATATATACAAATTGCCTGTTTTCTGGAAAGTTTAGTTGGGTTCTTAGACACTTTTTAGCATGGTAGAATCCTAGTCAGGAATCACACCTTGCATATCCTTATTTTGAAAGTATGCAATATAGATTAGTAGTACTTTGAAAATTAAGGATGTTTGTTTAGCATTAACTAAAATTTAGTATCATTGCCCAGCTTTTAGAAGTATTTCAAACAATCAGAAGTTCATAATTATATCCAATCTCATCTAATGCTACCCCTCACTGATGCCAAGTTAGAGTTTTGGCAAAAGAGGTCTGATGATTCCTCTTTGTGTCCTCTAAGGTGCTGCTGCTCCTAGCTTTTCATTCACACCTATTCTGACAAATATTTTTATCTTCAGCCTTTAAGTGGTGGTAATTAACTGGAGAAGTGTGTGAATTAAGATGCCAGGCTATGAACTGGAGGGACAGAAATGCAGGCACATGTCCTCTTCTAGCAAGTCTTCTGGAGAGACAAAATTTTCTGAAGGGGTAGTAGAAAAACTGCAATAAGATTCAATAACGAGCTCATCTGCAAAAACTTAGACTTGTTTTTCTTACAAACTAGAGAGCAGTGCTGCAGGTTTCCTCAGACAACCAAGGTGCTTTTAGCCCTTACTAACAATCAGAAGTTCATAATTATATCCAATCTCATCTAATGCTACCCCTCACTGATGCCAAGTTAGAGTTTTGGCAAAAGAGGTCTGATGATTCCTCTTTGTGTCCTCTAAGGTGCTGCTGCTCCTAGCTTTTCATTCACACCTATTCTGACAAATATTTTTATCTTCAGCCTTTAAGTGGTGGTAATTAACTGGAGAAGTGTGTGAATTAAGATGCCAGGCTATGAACTGGAGGGACAGAAATGCAGGCACATGTCCTCTTCTAGCAAGTCTTCTGGAGAGACAAAATTTTCTGAAGGGGTAGTAGAAAAACTGCAATAAGATTCAATAACGAGCTCATCTGCAAAAACTTAGACTTGTTTTTCTTACAAACTAGAGAGCAGTGCTGCAGGTTTCCTCAGACAACCAAGGTGCTTTTAGCCCTTACTAAGAACCATGTCTCATGGGTATTTTTTTTTTTTTTTTTTTTTTTTCATTTTTTCTTTCTCATTTATGAGAGTTTTTTATATCTGTTTACACAGAATAACATAGCAATTTCAAAAGCTCGCTCAGAGCAAGATAACATGACAGACTACAGAGATACTAACCAAACTGTTTAATCCTATTTACTAGCAAAGCTAGTCAGCATAGGTGGAACAACATTGTGATTGTAAATTCTTTGCACCTAATCCTGTAGGTACTTAAAAAAGGAGCTAAAGAGGAAGATGGTCACCAGCAAGATTAAAAGCAACCAGGGAATTACACTAACTGATATGAAGAAGGAATCAACTTGAACATAAATAAATGGGAAACATGAACATTTATCTGTAACACAGGGAAAAGATCCTCACGTAGAAACAGAGAAGCAGCCAAAACCTGGTCTAGCACAGATGGAAGCTGCCCACTAAGCATGGTCACCTCTGCCTAGGCCTTACAGAGCAGCTTCCCCATCCACCTCATGTAGTGAGCAGCCAGCCAGTGGACTGACAGCCCTGGATATAACGTGTAGGAACTCACGCCTCTGTGGGCATTTATTAACTTACAAGGTGCTTTTGCACTGGATGTATTGTCAGGTTGTAGTGAGCAGCATAGATGCAGATTCCCAGCAAGAGATGTGTGCAGGCAAGGTACTCTGCACTCCCAGTGGTGGGGAACTGTGTCCTCATAATCCACTTGTACTGAGTGTGGATGATTTGGAAGGCAGGGAATATAAGTATGTCTATGTGGGGCGTAGGGAGAATTAGGTTCGGATTTTTTAGGATTACTTCAAAGGATGATTAGAAGTTTTTATGTGCTTATTATTATTATTGAGGTGACCGTTATTGGGGTTTATTTATTGTATGGCTGATGCTGATCCTGAATGTATAATTTAGTGGTTGCCAGCTAATTACATGTTCTTAATAAAGCAATAAGTCACTTCCATCATTATTTGATTTAAACTGTGTGAACCAAGTAGCTTTTTTCCTATAAGACAAGTCTGCTATTTTAAAATAAATAATATTCTTTTTATTTTGAGGCACAGTCAAGATATTTTTTGTATCAATTAAAGCAAGGGCTGGATGAGGTCCCAGAAGAGATTCCATGGTTTCTATACAGCCTCTCTCCCTCTTTGATGTCAGGTAGGTCTCAGAGGAACTCATACCCGCAGAGCTCCTTCCCCTCATGGCTTTGGCCATGTTGTTCTTTACAATATCTGATAATCATCACCCACTTCCCTGCTCCAACTGTTTCACACCTTTTTGCTGGAATCTTATACCTTTCAATATGGATAAAACACAAAAAAAATCCAAATTAAACAAACTGCTCAATATGGAGTCAGCTGAGCAACAAACAAATATTCCCTGTATTTATCATATCTTATTTTCCCAAGATCGGAGTGGTTGTATTTACTAGAAAAACGCTTCATATCAGAATCCTTGACCAGACAGCTAAGGTAAGATTCTTCCATGACCAGGTCTAACTAGACTATGTCTATATATGGTTCCTTACCCATTGTAGAAAATCACATCCTTTCGTGTAAGGGTGCCCTTGGAGGTGAACAAAGATTTTACTGACAAGATTTTGAAGAGAACTTAAATGTCTACACTTAGACGAAACATCTGTGGCACAGAAGAGACTTGAAATGCTTTCTAAATTTTCTAAATTCCAGGCCAGAGTCCTCAGTATTGATCTACTCTTTCCTGGGAGAGGAGAGTTCTGAACAGGAAAGCGAAAAGCCTGTGGGATTTAGCAGGGCATTCAGTCAGTGGAACTTGTGCCTTTCAGTGCCCTCTGTAACCACAGGCATAAGTTCATCTCAAAAGCTGGCTGCGGGCTGTGTTTCAACCATCTCACAACAAATGTAACCTGAAGCTACAGATCAGCCAGGGGAAGATAAAAAAACAACCTTGGTATATTCATATTCCACTTCCTCTACAGGACAAGAGTAAGCACAGAATTACCAGAGGGGCCAAGGGACTCTGCTATTGCACTGTGTAATGAGGGATGTGGGACACACGCCACAGCTGCACCCTCTGTTTATGCAGTCCTCTAGGTCTTGCTGTGACATACAGTGCCAGAGCAGGACACTGACACCAAGAGTGAGGCCATCTCCTCAGGGGGCGTATGATTCACACACACCGAAGAGGAACCACCTTGACAGAGCAGGCTAGAGGTTTTCCCCCAGAAGTCCATCGCTGATCCTGAGAACAAAAGCCATGGACAGCTGGACAAGACACTGGCTTTTTGCCACAGTAAGAAATTATGAATGTGCATTTTAACCATATGTGAA
>NW_009952564.1:3402055-3423580 GCF_000747805.2 Chaetura pelagica | reverse complement strand
AGTATAGAACTGCAGAGGGATAGCATGAGTCAGAGGATATAGGAGGGACTCACAGGAACACAGTGAGGTCCTAAGAGCCTTTGATGGAGTTGGAAAGAAATTCAGAGAAAAACCAAGCCCCACTGAAGAAAAGAGAGGAAGGCAGGAAATCAGAAGAAGGAATGACATGACGCACAAAAGGAACAGAGACGAAAAAATAAAAGGGAAAAAGAGATTTTTAAAGGAACAAGAGCAGCTGTGCGATACATGTTCTCCAAAATAGCCATTAAGGTAAGGGAGAGTGGGCTTAAATTTATTCCCATTTCTGTGTGAAACACTACTTTAAAATGGCAGCTCATGTTGCTATACATTACACTGACATTTTTTAGATATCTATATATAATCTTTGTTTATTTCATTTCAGCATCTTCATAAATTAATAAAGTCTTCATTCAAGAAATGCTGGAAGGAAAATAAATAACACTCGTTATGCAAAAATAACAAAACCACCACCACCAACAAAAGCCAATCACACACAAAACCAGAAACAAAAATCAAAACAAACAAACCACCAAACAGACAAGCAAAAGTCCTATGAAAGTGTAGTTAAAATTTTCTGTACATCACACCAAGTAATTCTATTTCAGCGTATCTGATTTGCAAGACATCAAAGGATTGTGCTTGTCAAAGAATGCCACCTCTATATCCTTTAAAAATCAGACCATCATTCTGAAGCATTCAGCAGACATCCAAAAGCAATCATGCCTGGAAATTTGAAATCACCAAAGGTAATTTTTGTTACCCCTCACATTCTCCTCCCCGCCCACATCCAATCCCTGCTGAGTTCACTGGACTTGAACATACACAGCTCCCCATGCTCAGAACAAAGTCCATCTCAAGAGTGGTGTCAGCTTCCTTCTCTAATACTCTTGTTGGAATTTATTAACCTAATGATTGTCTCCTGGTAGTGTGTAATGTGGACCGACAGCTATGGATATTTGAAATTTAATTAGCTGTTTAAAGATGTAAACCCACCCAGAGACTTAGGGCATGGGGATGTGTTTTAAGAAGTTCTAACATAAGCAAAATAAACACATTATTTGGTTGCATGAAAGGGGGACCAAAATTACATTACTTATTCCTTTATTTTCTTTATAACTGAAAACCCCACTCAAGAAGGATCACAGAATAGGAGACGCTTCCACAAGGTCACTATCTGCAACTTTTTAATCTCTCTTGTTACAGAAACAAAATGAAAGTTGAACTGAAGAAGAAAAATTATCATAACCTTAAAAAAAATATATACAGCCATCACCTCTTGCTACAGTCATGCACAGCACCATCTTGCTGTCAGTTGGTACTTATTTTGAGAAAACATTTGTTCTCTGTCTTCCCGTTGGTAGAAACCCAGTGAAGATTCACAATTTTTACTACTTTTACTACTTTTACTATTTCGTTTCAGAACTATAGGAGGAAAGAATAACATGGTCTCAAGATATTCCTAGAAAGGAATGTTGTTGTGATGTTACAATAGGGAAATATGTCTGAATGGATGTGTGCTGCATCACATTCCTTTAGCTGCCCTGATCTTTTCTAACCCAGTTTGCAAAAGATCCCACTGTTGAGAGGCACACAGTGCCTTTTTACCAAGACCTAGAGGATGTGACAGTAATTCTCTTTCTGTAGTTCTTGCCATTTTGACCTCTGCCTTTCTGTCCTTCAGAGAGAATCACTACAATGCACTGTATTTGGCAATATAAACCCTGAGCAACACAAAACCCATTCAGTTGATTTGCAGGGGTTTTGGCTATTGCAGCCCTGACCAGTAAAGACCCCAGTCTGTTAATAAATCAGAGCTTTGCTAATTTTCAGGTGAGGATTCAGCTGGGCTCATAGTTTAGGCTCTCCTGTTTATTTGCCTCTTAATGTTGTTTTAGAACACAAGTACCTCAGAAGTCGCTACCACACTACTAGAGCCACTGTAACTCTCAAAATAGATTCTTAATATTCTGTGCTGACAGTGATGCCTCCTTCTACTGTTTGTTTGGTTTTTTGTTTGTTGTTTTGGGTTTTTTTGTTAGTACAGACAGAACAGTTGCCTTTGCCAATGAAAGCTGTTACAATCATTTTAGTCTAATTTAAGAAACATTTAATCCGTTTCCAACAACTATATCAGATGTGTCTCTGCCTGTGCAGACATCTCTGTCTGCAGTGAGTTCCATGGCACTAAGCTTCATTCTAAATAATGCACTTCCAAATGTACTCCAATCCTAAATAATGTGTGGGATCAAGTAAGAACTACCTTACTCTTCTGCAATTACTGCAACCAAAGATGTATTGTGCAAGTAAAGACATCTATGTATGACTGAAAATCCTGCTTCCCTTAGTATGACTCAGTAACTTCCCAATATTTTTGCTGGTATCACATATGAAGTCAGTGGGAATGGGAATGCTTTTCCATCAAACATACAAAGTCTCAGATAACGCTTTTTCTAAATCTTCCAGCCTAAGCAAGCCATATGGCTTGTGTTGTGGGAATCTCACTTCGGGTATAACTTTCCACTAACTTAAAATTGAATTAAATAATAAATAGGCACAGTGCTTTGTTTATTAAGTGCAACCTTTAGAAGCATGTCAGCAACATTAATACATAACATTCTAATAATTCACAAAGGAGAAAATAATCTCATTTTAACAGGGGAAAAATAATGTATATGTGTATATATATATAGCTGAATGCCCAGCAAATGGAAATAGGATATTGTATGACAGAGTAGCACTGTAGGATTTTTCTTATTTTTCCTATTAAAAAGTACCTATTAATTTAACATTAACCTAAAAGAAAACAGAATTGTTATGAACTACTCTCAGATAATGCCTTCTAGCAAAACACTGAATTGAGGGCTTTTACCGCTCTGTTTTTGTTTTTTTTTCACAGAAGTAATCTAAGAGCTAGATTTAGTCCTTCAAGTACCTGAAAGACAGAACGTTACAAGCAAATTGTGTTTACAAAGAATAGTATTCAGTTCCCAAGCACATACACCTTTAACTATTGCTACTAAATATAATTTACTTTACTGGTAACTAGGAAGTCACTTTCAGACCTCGTAACGGAATAGTAAATCTACATATAAACCTCCCCAATGTCTGGAAAAATTACCTATTAGTGGGTTACTTTCCAACCTATCCTTTTCCCTTTCTCTCAAGCATTTGTCTAATTTGTACATCTGAAGAGAACCTTATTCTGGCCTTGCTTACATCTATGAAACGGGATCAGCAGTACGCATATAAAAATATAATTTAAAAGAACTAACTCAAGCTTGCAATTATATAATTTGCCTTACCAACAGTGCACTTAGATGTGTTTGCAACTTTGAGTATATTCTTGCATTCTTAGCAGGAAAGAATATTCAAAAAACAGCATTTGACAGATCATTCTCTACACCGCAAATAAATGTGCTGATGCAAAAAATACTCATGGTTGACCTCTGTAATGAAGGCGTGATAAGTCACTAGATTCTTAAGAACTTCATCAATAAGGACCAACCTTATTGTATGAAACCAAGCAGTGAAATACAGAAATTTATAATCTAGAGATCCACGTGTGAGCTCTCTGCATTTAAGGGCTGCAATTTAAGAGAAAACTGCCTATGAAGAGAGTTACAGAACTGAATATATACAGCTGATTTTCTTTTCTCAGAATGCTGTTTCTATTCAAAATCTTAATGCAGTTTTGGGCTAAGTAGGTCAAGATATTAAAAACAAAGCAAGAAGAGCTATTTTTTCAATACTTTCTTTCTATTGTATGATTTTTTTCACCAATAAAAGACAGAGGGAAAGTATTTGGTATGTTCACATGCCAAATTGGTGCATTGGTGAGGCCACATCTGGAGTATTGTGTCCAGTTCTGGGCCCCTCAGTTCAAAAAGGACAGTTAACTGCTCGAAAGAGTCCAGCGCAGAGCTACAAAGATGATTAAGGGAGTGGAACATCTCCCTAATGAGGAAAGGCTGAGGGAGCTGGGTCTCTTTAGCTTGGAGAAAAGGAGATTGAGGGGTGACCTCATCAATGTTTACAAATATGTAAGGGGTGAGTGTCAGGGGGACGGAGTTAGGCTTTTCTCAGTGATGACCAGTGATAGGACAAGGGGTAATGGGTGTAAATTGGAGCATAGGAGGTTCAAGGTGAATATCCGAAAAAAATTTTTTACTGTAAGAGTGACAGAGCACTGGAACAGGCTGCCCAGAGAGGCTGTGGAGTCTCCCTCACTGGAGACATTCAAAACCCACCTGGATGAGTTCCTGTGTGATGTACTCTAGGTGACCCTGCTCTGGCAGGGGGGTTGGACTAGATGATCTCTCGAGGTCCCTTCCAGCCCCTAAGATTCTATGATTCTATGATTCTATGATTTTTTTTTCCTATTGTTATCTTCTTCTTTCTCAAACATGAATTGTTCTCTAGAAACATCTCTCCCTCTTACACATGAAACTTATCTTGCCTCAGAGTAAGCATATAAGTAGGTTATTGGAGAGTCAAATTGAAAGCAAGGGACACAGGCTTTTCTGCTTCTAGAAACGTAATCCAAAACTCATTACTAGAACCAACAGAAGCTGAGTTATACAAGCACCAAGCTCAGAAGGAGCTCACTATGCATGTCCACAGTGCTGAGTACAGGAGAAATATTAAAACTTACTCCATCATCCCATATCTCACAGACTTACACTTTAAGAACTTGGTAAATAAATAAAAATCCTATGTAAGACCCACTAGCCACTTCCAGAGAGTAGCTGACAGGTTACGGCAAAAGCAGTCCTTTCCTTAAGTACAGTTTCAAAATTAAACATCTTTATTCCCCAAAACCATTTTTATTCTCTAGAAATGCTCAGAAAATCTACTGTGAGAAGATGGCAGCTCTTTTGGGGCAGAAAAGGCTGAATAGGATTTAGGAACTCTTCGTCCTTTGCTGAAAAAAAATGGGAAAGTTCTCAATCTACTGGATTTTATCTTGGTCAAGAATTTATCTCAGGGGACCTGGCAATTTTTTGGTTGAAACTAATGCTAAATGTTGGAAATTATCAAGAGGGAAAACAACTTGCCCTATTCAACTTCTTATACCATCTGCATACAGCATTATACCTGCTGCTTCAGATAATTTTTGCTTTACATGCTCCAGAGGGATGTATTTCTCTAACCAACAGCTGTCTATACAAGCCTTACAAAGCTCTATTGTCTGTTTACTAGCACACTTCTGCCACAGTCACTCATCTTTAGTATGGTATCATGATTTCATGTGTCCATTTATCTTTCTTGTTGTGGTTTCTAAGGCAGATACATATGCACTGAAACTCTAGGACTGGAGTATTTCAATTCAGGTCCAGAAAAGTTTCCTGTCCTTTTTGCTTCAGTTTCACTACATATTAGCCTTAAAGTAAGACCCAATACTATCATAGTATTTTACGCAGGGGTGATCGAAGCAGTACAGAGTTAACTAGTTGATTTAGCAATGGAAATTAACTTTCAGTTTGTATTTATGAATGCAAACTGTATGCTTGGAATGTGGTAGGTTATCAAACACAGTGTATCTGTTTCAAAACATGAACACGTGGACTACTACAGAACTGAAGCTCAAAACTCTTAAATGGAAATGTTGCCACATTGCCGTGAACTGCAGAGGAACTGACCAACAGTGGAAACCAGTCCTCTTTGTTCTGCACAGCCCATAGCATTGCTTTTTAGAATCATAGAATTCTGATTCTACAAAGCATTGCTTTTTCTGCAAGTTTTCTACGTACAGAGTTATGTATTTCATTTAACTTCCACCTATTTAGAATAATGGAATCCGAGACCTAGTTTTGATCTGATGCAAAGCTTTGTAGTTTCATTTATTTCAGTGAAACTACACACGTTTGTGTGGTAATGGCACCATAACCAGCAACATATATTAATGTTGCTTTCATGGCATTATATCTATTTCACAAATGGGTCCAATATGTTAGACAATAAACACATTATGCAGTGTAACTGTAGAAAACACTACCAAACCAGAAACATATTTCAGAACTTCTGAAATCTACTTTCAGTTCTTCTAAAAGGGTTTTACAAGACATTCTTTGTAGAGTATGGGTATGCTAAAAGATACTACAGAATACTCTGTATCCCATGTATTATTCTATTAAAGAATAGTTATGTTCTTTCTAGTAAATAAAATAAATAATTAAAATTGTCATATTTTATATTTGTCCAGATGATGAAAGTGATGGAAAAAATCCAAAACTTTATCCTCAAAACAGAAGGAGGTTATTACAGTTGCTGTAAATTCAACCCCTAACCTAAATACCAGTCTTTATTCTCCTCCATATCCATCAGATATGCAGAGTTCAGCAACATGAATTTGTCAGACATGAGTCTACTGGAGTAGGGGAGGGAAGGTAAGAAGGAAAGCCAGAAGAAAGAATCAGTTTGGGGTTTGGGGACAAGATTTCTGAATTCAGTTTTAAATATTTGGAACTGTCCTGTTAAGCCTGGTTTCAAGTAGTTCAAGGATAGCAAGGAGCAAGATAGTAGATGGTCATTTTTTCTCCTTTTTCTCCATTACATGTGCACTTTGGCAATGTGGGTAACAAGCTAAATTGTGCTGACCTTTATCAGAGACAGGATGTAACTGCTGAAGGAGAAGTAACATCACCGCATGCCATGTTGTCCATTTGCTGCTGCATTTTCCAGGTTTCCTAATACCACATAACCACACTAATGAGTACATCAGCTCAACACACTTACTCACAAATCCCTGTTGAATCGTTCTCTCATCTCCAATTGCAGAGGTGAATGTAAATGCCAGTTCCAGACCTGCAGCTAGTTTAATTGCAGGAATTGATATACATCTTAATTTACAAGACACTCAACTATAGCTCATCAAAATAAGAAAGTCTTCTCCTGGTAATATTCCATGCCATCATGACATTTTAACCCTGTAAGACTGCATTGCCAAGTCATGACAACATGCTCAGCAGACTTCACAAATGCCATATAATGAGTGGTACATTAATACAGTAAAGTTGAAAGATGCACATTTAGTAGCCTTGCAACTTGCTCACAAAGACAAGATTTAAACACAAGGTTTAAATTGAAGTCATGCGTCACTTGATTATTTCTTAGGAGCAGTTCTCCCACTTTTAAAACTCATGCCAGGGATTGCTGGAAGCAGTTATAGAAGTAGATGAATAAAGATTAATTCAAAGTCCATTGACAACAGCTAAAAAATTCCTATCTCCAGGTAAAACCTTCCTATCATAGCAGTGGTAGATACAACTGTTTGACAAACTTTTCTTCCTCCATAGGGCAATATAGAACTCCAAACCCCTGCAATTTCTGCTTTTTCTCACTGATAGTCTAGGTCTTCAAGTCAGTGCCATTTTCTCTTTCCTTCCTGCATGATTTTCTGAGGCCATTTTAGACACCAACAAGAAGGTTATCTCTTTTTCTGCCAAATTCTGCTATTCAAATAAATAAGAACAACACTTCACAGTGAGTATGCCTCGATCCTCTTATGTACTGATTTCTGATCATCTTCAGGACATCCCTTTGCTTTTCCATCACCTCTGACACTTGTACTTGTATTGCCTCCAAAACTGTGACTCCTACTGTCATCAACCAATCTGCTCTGGAACAGTGCTATGAGGAAAGATTGTTATTAACACTAAAACGCAGGAGCCTTTTAAACCCAGTCAATCAGAAAGCTATGCTGACTCCCATTTTACCAAGTTTGAGATACAAAACAATAGGACTTGTGTATCCTGGTAAACATGTGAAACCTCTTTTCTCTTTCCATGCTGAAATTGCATGGTTATTCACAAGCAGAGAACAAACAGTATAGAGAACACACAGCTTATCATTGGCAACTAGACTCCCATTCAAGCTGTGCTGGTTTGGTTTGGCGGTTTTTTTGGTAGCAGGGGAAGGGTCCCAGGAGTGGCTCCAGTAGGAAGCTGAGAAGCTCCCCCTGCTCCAAACCCAGCCAAGGAGCCATTAGAGAGACAATAGATGCGCTTCTGCAATTAACGTATGAAAGAACTGATGTAACACCTGAGCAGAGCTAGCAGCAGGGAGACCTGAGCTGGAAAGGCAGAGCAGTGCCTGAAAGGGAAGAAGGTGCCCAAGCAGAAGTTTGCCTGCAACCCATGGCGAGATGACAGGCTGTTCCCCTGCACTCATGGAGGAACGTGGTGGAACAGTCCCTGGAGGTGCCAGGAGGGGTGAACTTGGATTTGCTGCCAGAGGACTCTGATTATACAGCTGTGGAAGACCCCACAGGACAAGAGGCGACTGTTCCCAAAGCAGCCCATGACTCTGTGGGAAGCCCAGGCTGGAGCAGCTCCAGACCTCGTGGGAAGGACTCAGGAAGGAGAGGTTCATGGAGGACTCTCTCTCATGGGAGGCACCTCGTGGGAAAGCAGGGAAGGACTGTAAGGAATCCTTCTTCCTGAGGAGGAAGGAGCAGCAGGAACCACCAGCCTGTGAACTGACTCTAAACCGCATCCCCTGTCTCCCTGTGCTGTTGGGGTGAAGGAGGGAGAGAAACCGGGAACAAAGTGATTTGGACCCAGGAAGAAGGGAGGGGTGGGGGTAATGTGTGTAAGCATTGCTGTTTGTGCTGTGTTCTATGTGTGTTTGATTACCGATAAATTAAATTATTATTTTTCCCCAAGTTGAGTCTGTTTTGTCCATGACCTTAATCAGTGAAGAACCCTCCTTATCCTTTGTCTTGACCCATGAGCTTCTAGTTGTCCTTTGTCCTCCCCATTCTAGTGTGGGGGGAGGAAGGGTGAGAGGGGGTGGAGTTGAGTGAGTGACCATGGGGCTGGTCCTTTGTTGTCGTGTTGGGCCCAAACCACAACTAATTTCATAGCAAGTGACACACACAACTGCTGTTGCTGTTAAGAGGTGTTATGGATGTCGTTTTCCATACAAAACAAAAGAGCCCATCCTCAGTACTTAATAATTTAAGATAGTAGGTCTAACACATGGAGGTTTTTCAGTAGAAACCAGTTAAAGCTATCTGCCTTCATATTTCTCTTTTAAACACAAAGTCAGTGAAAATGAGTTAAAGAAAAAATGAGGAACTCAACTCTCCTAACATCTGCTTCTTTAAGCATAAAATATCCCAACATGTGACAGACCCTCTCCTAAAGTTGCATGGATGGTCCTCTTGTTATTTTACTGCCAAGTAACTGCAAGTAAAACATTATTAGCATATATAATATAAACATATACTAGTGAAACTACATTTTATCAGTTCTCTAAGTTTTCTTCTTGTAGTTTTTCAATATATGCAGAAATCATCCTAATTAATGGAAATTAAAAGACTAAAAAAACCTAGTAGATTTTAAGGAATAAGGAAGTTACATTGATGCTTACCATCAGACATCTACTACATCACTTACTTTCAGAAAACAAACTGGAATGTTGAGTCATAGCTGGTTTTAAATTTGCTTGGAGTGTACAGACCATTTTTTGTGTGATTTTTCATAGCTATCAAGGGCAGTATGTGGCCTTGGCACCATTGGTCTTTATTTAGGAAAGGACATTAGTAAGGATATGGTATTAGATTCTGTGCCTGAGTGAAACAAAACAATTGTACCATGTGGACAGATAAAAATCCTTTGCTTAAACTATAGGTTTTATAACACACATTCATCTTCCAGAATGGTGAAGGCAACAAGAAAATATTAGTACTTCTTGCTTACAGTTGATCAAATGAGACCCAAGGAGATGCATCTGTTCTTTTTGGGTAACACTAGTCCTACCCTCTGCATACGAGCACCTTGCCTACACGGCTCACTGAGCTTACCAGACCTTTTGGATGTAGAAGTCATTGTTTTATTCACAGCTTGTGCAGAGACCAGCACAGCTTGGTCTTGATCTTGGTTCATATCCCAAAGTATTGATAATACAAAGGACTAAAAATAGCCAGTGCCACTCAGGAAGCTGAACATAGAATCATAGAACCATTCACGTTGGAAAAGACCCTTGGGATCATCAAGTCCAACCATCATCCCTACTCTTCAAAGTCCTCCCTTTAACCTATCCACCAATGCCATATCCAAATGACCCTTAAACACATCCAGGGATGGTGACTCAACCACCTTGTTAACCTCAAGCAAGTCAAACAGTGAAGTAATTCGTCAAGATCTCATTCTTGCATTAACAGAGGAAAGAAATGGGGTGCAAATCTGAGAGAGAAGAGCTGAACAAATTTGTTTCCTTAAACAGGATAGAGTTCCCGGACAATGATAATGATGTAAACAAGAAAAGAGAGTGGTCTATACACCAGATTATATTTGCCTCCTATCTCTAGCTGCAAAGAAGGAAGCGTCTTAACATCTGTTTGTTAACATGAGGAAAAAAAATAATAAAATAAGAATAAAAGTTTTACTTACATGGGGTTGGTTCTATATTTCTTCAGCTACAGAAAGTGGAATAAACTCTATATCCCAGCAGAAGAGATAAACAAGGACACCCCTCAGAGCCCCAGTGCAACACACAGATGAGGTGATATTTTGTGAAGCAGACACAGGGGAGCTAGATCTGGCTGTTCCAAATACTCAGACAAATGCTCTTATGGCCTTCAGCGATCCAGACACTGCTGTGCAGACCTGTGCAGCTGAGCTCTTCCTCCATACAGCTGCTCTTGCCCCATCACAGCCCACCAGCAGCTGTAAGTATGGGGATCAATCTTCAGAATTGTCTAGATAAGCAAAGTTGAGTTTAAAGCAACTAAGTGTAAACCTTCCAAGCCTGGACTTGCTAAGTACAGAAAGGTTTTGGAAAATAGTCTAAATGAGGAGATATAAGGCAAATGTATTCATTTCAATACAGGCCTGGTGAGGTCACTGGCATTAGTTGGTTTTTCATATATTCAACCACACAGATATACACACACTTTTGAGCCAACAAACACTTTTGATGTCTTTGCTGGAATAGTTGCTCATAAGCAATAAAGTTAGATATCTACTCAAAAGCCTTGCTGAGTTTCTAACACAAGTCGTCATCCTAGAGTAACTAAAGAGTATAGTTCCATTGACATGTAATTAATCATCCAGGGTATGTTTGCACCTGAACCCAAAGGAGAAAAAACCCAAACACATTAATCTCCAGCAAAAATACACCAGAACAATACCAAGCACATGCAGAGTGCATCTATTGTTTTGCTGATGATTTACTTATGGCAAGATGTTCTTGCCAGTGGTATGTTATTAGGAAATATTTTTTATTATTTGTTAATAATGTCTGGTTTGAAGAATCTCAAATCAAAGAAGTTTGATTTTAGATTTTAAAAATATGCTGTCATTAGTCTATCTGTGAGTTATTTAGTCATACATCTAGAAATGCAGGAAAAAATATTGTGATTGAATCTCTCCTGTACCTACCTTCTAGTCATTCAGGTATATCTATAGGTCACAACAGATAAGGTTAGTCAATAAGCCAAAGAATTTCCAAATCCTCTCTTTGCAATGAAATGCAGGCTAGGATAGCAACTCAACTCACCAACACTGCAGAATACAAAAAACCCAACCAACAAAAAAAAACAAACAAAAAACAATAACAACTGACAAAAAAAGGAGCCACTTTCCCTTGCTTAAAGTTTATTTGATTTAATATTGAGAGCTTGAACATCTTCTAAGCACAGAGGCCGTGGACAAAAGAGGTGAGTAAAATCCAAGCACACTACTAGGGTGAATTAAGTTTAGGCTAGAAATCCTAAATCAGTGGACAAAAATAGATTAGACCATAAACACATTTTTCTAAGAGGTCAAAAGGTCAGATGTCAGGAAACTGAACAAATAAATAGAGGCAAATCCAAGAAAAGAGATAGGCAAAAACTAAGGCATTTTTCAATAAAAATGATAATGAGAAGTGGTTTATATAAGACTAGGAATAATAAGTAAAAAGGTAATCTGACAATACATTTCTGTAGTTATTGAATAAAGGACTTGGACAAAACTTTCCAGAAAGACTTTGAGGAAGTATCAGCTCTGGTTGGGGAGGGCTGAAACAGAAGGGAAAAACGTGTTCTGAAACTCAGCAGGTCTGGAAATCAAGCTTATATGATAAAAAGACACAAGTGGGGCAAATCCTTTTGAAACACTGAAGTTCCATAGAAGTGTCACTCATGAATGAGATAGTGATTTGTGTTAGGAAAACGTGACATTTTAATCTGCTGACATCTAAAGCTTGTACTGGATATTAAGAACTAAAACGAGTCAATAGAATTCCATGCTAGTGGAGACAATTCATACCATCAGAAAACAGTTGACCTTTAAATGGACCTCTGAAGGTTATCTGGTCCAGCTCCCTCAAGCAGGGCAACCTAGAGCTAGTCGCCCAGAACCGCGTCCAGTTGGAGTAGCTCCAAGAATGGAGGTCCCACAACCTCTCTGGGCAACCTTTCCTAGTATTTTAACATCCTGAGAGTAAAAAAAAGTTTTTTCCTTATATTTAAATGGGGATTTTAATATGTGCTCATTGTTTTCTGTCCTTTCAAGGTGTATCAGTGAGAAGAATTTGAATCTGTCCTCTTTACACATTCTCATCAGACATTTCTACATATGAAGCTTTCTCTTGTCATAGCTAAACAGTCCCAACTCCCTCAGCCTGTCTTCACATAAGAGATGTTCCAGTCCCATAAATGTCTCTGGGGCCCTTCACTGGACTTGTTCCAGTATGTTGATGTATTTTTTGCACTAGACAGTCCAGAAATGGACACACGACTCCATGTAATAAAATTAAATCACAGCTCAAATTGCCATAATGTTTTTCTTTCTCTAAAGATATCTTGTATTTAAATATTTTATTTTTTTAAGAATCAGTAATGTAATTTTCTTAAAAGACAGAAAATATGCACTAGAAATAATAAAATGAATACCATTTGAACAATTGTCCTGGTTTGAGCCAGGATGAAGCCAATTTTTCTTTTTACCGATTTTTTTTTTCCTTCAGCAAGCTTTCTTGTAACTAGCAACAGTGTGTTCTGCTAGGCTGATAAGACACTGGAATGTATTTCTAACTACTGAGGCTTCAAGGCTCCACCTGCACTTTGCCGGCTCAGACACTATGGGGAGATCTGTGACCCCCCCGTAGAAGGCTGAGTTAGATGGACAGCAAAATTGGCCAAAGATATTCCATTCCATATGTCACGATCCGGTATTCGGGTACGTGGCAATTTTAATAAATAAAGGTGATCCCAAATGGTGAAATTAAGACACAAACGAGGTCAGATGTCACGCACACAACAAACTTTTATTGCAATAACACAACAAAAGTCCCTAGAGCGGATAGGACAGGCAGGAAAACAGAGACAGGAAAGAGAGGAGAAAGCAGAGTGATAGAGGACAGAAAGCAAGAGCACAGTTACCACCCACGGTTCAGTGATGTCGTCGATGTCGTCGGTGGGGAAGTAGTTCCAGGTGGAGAAGTGCTTCTTTACATCCACAGAGTCCCACATTTTTATACAGTCCTTGCCCACTGCACCCCCACTTCTCTCCCTGCATAAGGAAAAACCCTTCGGATCTTCTCTGTGATAGCAGTGGCAGGTATGATGCCAGGGGCTATGTAGTCTTGTTTGGCTAATTGATGAGATCAGCCATTACAAAGGAGGAGGTTGAGTCAATTGCCACCACAGGATTAGTTCCTTGCTGTGGAGTTTCGGTCCTAGGAAGTACCTTGAGACTGGCACTCCTTGTCTTGTCCTGCAAAATCGCATCAGCAGGTGTCGTTCAACTCTCAGATGCCTCGGGACAGACAAAAGATATCCTGAGTGCCAAAGTCCAAGCTTATCTCTTGGATTGTTCGAGACAAGCACTGTACATCCTGAATGCCACACCAGATATCTACGTAAGCTCAAAGGAAGGTCAGAGATCACAGAAGACAACTTCCTTCCTTCTTCTTCTCCCCTACTCTTCCGTCCATGGCCGGTGTCCAGGGAGGACTCTGTTCATCCATCACCATCGATCCTCAGGCTTGATCTCTTGTGACCCCCATAACTCTCTGCTTTCTCCAGCAGCAGGTCCGGGATTCCTCGGGACTCTTCCCAGTTCAGGGAAGTGCTGTGGGAGTTGCTGGGGTGGGGGAAGGCGAGAGGCTTCTGCCCCTTCCTGTATATAATTGTATATATTTTCTTGTATGATTCATTAGTGTTTTAATTAAAGCTGTGTAGTTTAGTTTTCAATCCAGCCAAGTCTCTCTCTTTTTCTCTCTCTCCTTCCCTACCTGGGTAGGAGGGGGAGGGGATCGAGAGCGTTGTTGTTGGACCTGAGTCAAACGGTGACAACAATGGCCTTGAAGCTGTGAATTGACTGTCCCAAAAATAATCACAGAATCAAAATCGCAGAATCAGAATCACAGAATTATTGAGGCTGGAAAAGATCTCTGAAATCATCAACTCCAGCCTATGACCTAGCACCACCACATTAGCTGGACCATGGCAATAAGTGCTACATCCAGTCCTTCCTTTAAGACCTTCAGAGATGGTGACTCCACCACTTTCCTGGACAGTCCATTCCATCATCGCTCTTTCCATCAGGAAATGCTTCATAATATCCAACCTAAACCTCCCCAAGCGCAGCTTCAGGCCATGCCCTCTCATCCTGTCACTAGTTCTATGGGAGAAGAGCCTGACCTCCACCCAAATGCAACCTCCCTTCAGGTAGCTGTAGAGAGTGATAAATATAAAAAGACTTTCCCAGTGACTGGCTTATTTATAATTTGATCCTACTGAGATTTACATACATGCTTTACACATGATAAGGTATCCCCTGGTATTCAAGAAAGTCTGGTCAACACTTAAACTATTCTGAGATTAACCTTAGTCATGGTCTCCACAATACCCAAACTAGCAGACCTAGGCTATAGATCTGTAATTCTTCTCATTTGTTTCTTCAAGATACTTACTCTTCATATCACAAAAGTTGAAGAGAATTAAAAAATCTATTTCTAATTGACAAATATATTTTCCAACAGCTCAGCTCCTGGTGGTTTGAGAAATATTTATTCTTCAATTCACCAGAATTATTATTTTTCATGTTTATTCCAACTATACCTTTATACCCATAAGAGTGTATCCATTGGTATTTTACATAGGCTGTTATCAATAGTAATTTTATATGTCTATCCCTAAACTTTTCATTTCTACTGTTTTTGAAGGTACATCTTTAAAATTCAGCTAGGCTTAAATCTTGGACATAAAAGATTTTTGTTATTTTTTGCAGTTGAATGTTGCCATGACTTCAGAAAAAAATTATAACCCTCGTAAAAATGGAAATATCTGTGTATTATGCACTTGAGTCTTTACATATTGGGATCCAAAGAAGCTCTTTCATAGTTTGCATAACATTTTTAGAATAGTTAAAACAGTTGATTTTTAACATTGTAGCATAACTTTTTTTTTCTTGCTGTAGAGACTGAAATGAGCATAGATAGGAAAGCTAAACAATTTCCATAAATATTTTAAAAAACAGATAAGGCAAGAGCTTATCAGCATTTATTTATCAAATCATTATTTTCAGAGACTGTTACTCAAATGTGAAAAAAAAAAACCAAGTTGTTTTTTTTGTTTTTAACTCCAACTTATCTTAGAAATAAGAGGGGGGAGGGGACAGAGGGTGATGGTGTCATTCAGTAGCAGAAGATTACTTCTAGCAAATGTGAAAAAAAAAAAGTTAATAACACAAGACTTTAATCTACCTCCAGTCCTTTTTTGCAGAAACTGTGGGTCTCAAATGCTTGTGTTGCTTCTATAAACTATATTCCTGAGGCCTAAATTAGTATTTTTCATTTAAAGTGAAAAGGTGGTTTTTTTTCAAGTGTCCATAACATAGACTACCAATTGTGGATTAGAAGAGGAGAAAAAATAGATATTACCACAATCCTCTATTTTCAGACCTGGTTTGCTGTGTGTTCATTCTTCTTAACAAAATATGATAAGCATTTAAGGATGAGGAGTGAGTTTTTATCTATGCCAACCAAATAATCTTGGGGCTTAGGAGTCTGTTTCTCTAAACCTCCTTTCAAATTGATTTTGTTATACTGCAGTGTTATGCTATTACATAGCTATGAAGTCCACAAATAATATTAGCTGGCTGACAAAATAGGGCATCCAGACCAAATAAATTGTTTTCGCAACATCAGCTGAGAGTAATTGTGGAAGGAAATATTTTAAATGTATGAATTTCTGTCAATTAATAGGCAAAAATAATGGCAATAGTCAGCTTCTGTAGGAACTAAAAAGCTTGTATGAAGTAGTATGATTGTAATTTCATTTCTCACATTTGTCTACATCTTTAAAATTACTGTAAAGTTACACAATAAATTTGTAATTTTCAAGTACTAATATTTAAAATCTGGCTGAACTCAATTTAGCAGGACATGGCATCAAGACAAAGCAATTATCTCATAGCAACAAGAATTATGAAGAACAACACCACTTTTAGCATGCCCCATTACATACATAAAACTCAGGCACCTCCTGAATTTTCCGCCCTCTAATCGAGAGCTCCTTTTTGCTAAACTCATGATTCCAATTATTAACAGATATAGCTGATTTGCACATGAAGCCATCTGAAAAAGTCTCAAACCCAGCTGGGACCATATGTGCTTGCTTGGAAGCCACTATAATCCCCTCTCCCCTATAAACAGAAGAGCTGAAAGAATTAGTAAAAGTTGATGCTTTTACGATGTTATTCTAAATAAAATCACCGTATTTTTCTCAAGATTTGGGAAAAAAATCTTAAAGCAGCAAAAGGTTGCTACTTTTATATTGTAACAATGACACTCCACTTTGAAAAGAAAACTATAACATCTCTGCAGGAAGAAAACCATTATTAGAGATTTCCTTCAAATATCTACAAAGTTGTGTGCTGCTTTGAAGAAACAAGCATTATTCTACATGTATGCCCAGCTACATACCCTACAAAAGCACTGCTAAATGACATTTCAGATTTTTGCTAATTTATGTTTAAAAAAAACACCACAATACTCTACATGGAGCTAGTAGCCCTATTAATTATACTTTGTGCTTCTCTGGCATAATCCTTGTTTCAGTTGGTTATAAATTTGCATGTTTTAAATATTCAGGCTGGACATTATACTTACAGCTAAAATTAGACATAAAAATAGTGTGCCATTTTTCATAGCTAGGTGAAAAGACTCATTATTTTTCTTTATCCAAACTGATCCCCTTTTTTTTGTTTGTTTTTTTGTTTTGTTTTTTTTTAAGGCAAGTTAGTGTTTCTAGGGTATAGGACAATGGCTGAAGACGTGTGGATTTTGTGTCTATGTGAGACAGCTGTATCTCTTGTCATCTCTGCAGCAAGAGATGGAAAAGCCAAACTTCTGAAAATTTCTGTTTCAAATTTGGAGAAGATCCTTAGTACCAGATAGCTCTATTTTCAGAAGGTTTTATGTATATTTAACTCTCTTGCCCTTCTCTAAAAATTTTTGGGCTAGCAGAATCTTAACCTTTTGCTAAACTGCATCCCATCTCATTCAGTTCAAAACATGGCCATTCAAGAATAAATCAGGATTATGTATCCAGAGACTGCTGTTTATACAAGTCCTCGATGTTTATCAGCCACTTCAGAACGTCTGAAGTCGAGGTGGCAGGGAGATGCTTGAAAAAGAGGGATTATTTAATGGGTAGGGCAATAAAACAATACTCTCATAAACCACTACTGCTGCCCCCAAAGACTTCGGCTTAACACTAGCAAGTTATTGCAAACAAATTTCTCACAGGTTACTCACTAATAAGTATTCATGGCTTTCTGACAAGATACCTGGGAATGTTTTTGCATAAATTCTTTAACTAAAATACTGGAAGTAGGGTTTGAATGTAAGAAGTATCCTGTATGCTAAACAGTCTGCAGATTCGTGCCTTAAATTAGCCACCTGAATTTAGCAGACCCTTGGCTTCGGTCTCTTGGGCCTATAAAAAGGGATATTAATAGCAACCAGTCTCAGCTAGGAGTTAAATTAATGAATGTTTGCAGAACATCCAGATTCTGTGCTGCGTCATTCCCAGTCAAGTCCTTCAATAAATTACTAATTTTGCATTCAAGGATCAAGGAGGTGGAGATGAGAAGACAATATTAAATAGAACATTCATTGAACAAAGCTGGGGTCTTGAACAGAGAAAAAAATACCACAATCTTCAATTACATTATTGCACATTGTATTATAACAAACGTGCAAAGATGATGAATTAAGGTCATACAGGCAAACCTAATTCTGGCAATTTTGAATTTCAACCTATTTGACTTCGCAACCTTAAAATTATTTTAGTGTAGAATTTTGGATGCAATGCAGTATATACTTGTAAGAGAGCCAAAACCATCTGCATGAATCATACAAAATCCTTGCATACCCCAAATTTACCTGAATTTGTCTTTTTATCCAAATTGGAGAAGACAGCCATTATGCAAGTGCTTGTTTTGGGGGATGGGGATTCATTTGTTGGCAGTAATGTAGATATCAGTGTCAGAGTGTGTCAAATTCCTCTGTTCTGTAATTTCCACTAAAAAAGTCATGACTCAGAGAAAACACTTTCTGGACACTGTGAAAAGGATCCATGAGCATGAGGAGTGACTGGATTAACTGAAGTTACCCTTGCAAGCTTTTAAGGGAGCTAGAGCTCCAGAGTAAGTCCCTGAGTGAGGAGGAAGGATGAAAAGCCTGCTTCAGAGTGGTAAGAGGAAAAGACAAGGAACTTTTATAATCACTATCACATTCACTTTCACTAATGCCTTCTATGCTAGTGTGTAAATTTTCCTTTTTGTATACATCCTTTAAAAATTTGCATTTTGAGATTTTGTAAGTTTGCTTGCACACTGGCAAGAAGCATCAAATATTTTTAAATACTACTTTATTTAGTATAACTCCTCTTTTTTAAATCCTCTTCTCTGCTTGCAGCAGAGCTACATTCTCCATTTAAATGGGCATTGGATGAGCACCACACAGAGAACATTTTTATGATGCAGAATCTGAAAATGAGCTGTCAACTGACTGGTCTACAATTCAGTAGGAGTATTTTGATAAACTCCTCTGAAATGCAATCAGCTGTGGCTTGAAATGTAGCCATTGTTTACCAGTACATGTATACCACTTTACAGTTTGCAGCAAGTGGTGAAAAAATTGTACCTTTCCTAATAACCAAAGATGCCGTGGAAAATTAAGTAGGTAATACATCATTAACAGATTTGGAGTTCAGCCAGGAGAGAGAATCTAATCTTACTACTTTTCTGATGAATGCCAAAGAATGCAAAATTACCAGAGGAGATCCTCAGTTTTATGTATTACCCAACAAAGAGCACCTCTAAACATCAGAGTAACTCACAAAAGGTAGATTTCTGTTGTGGTTAGTGCATTTTATAGAGCCAAAGAAACAAAAAACAAACTTATTATCCAGTCTTTGTTTGGCATAACTCCCTCCAAAAAGCATGGAAGATATTTTTAAAGATCCCAAGTAGATACAGTTGCCCAAACCTTACCAAGAATATTGAGGACAAGCATTGAAGTTCCCTGTAAATTTGCAGATTATCCACTCCCAGACCAGGATGCACACTCCTGTGTTGAATAATTTCACAACAAAACAAAACACAACAAAAATTAGAAATAAATGTTTATGTTACAATTTCTGACAAGAATCACACAACTGCTGCATAACAAGACTCTGAATTATGTTTATTCACTGTTTTTAAGACCCTCAGGCTGTGCAATAGCCACTCTCCTGTTTGCTGCATCTCAACAGTAACTTCCAGCACAAGAGGCCCCAAGGCTAAAAGGAAATTCTCTTCAGCAGACAAGACTGCTTTTCTACATAAAAGGAGAAAAAGGTGAAGCACAAGCTTTAATTCCATTGGAAGTAAAGTGTGTAACTTCCTGGGAAGTTACTGCAGTATTTCCTGCATTCAACATGCTTGCAATATTCAGCAGAGGCTGGAAGAGATAGGTATTCATCAACTATAGTATTCATATTCTTACGTTCTTATTCACCTTTCTATGGCGGCTTCCAGCATCCTTGTACTGTACAAGACCACTACCTCTCAAGTTCGTAAGATCAAAATAAGAAGAAAATGGTTTGTCAAAATACATTCAAGCTGGAAATTGGAAGAGAAAGGACTACACAAAGCGTGTGAATAAAGAAGGAATGCTAACAACTATAGGAAAGCTCATCATTAGAAAACTCAGAATAGAGGTTTTTGAAAATATGCCTGCAGCACTTCTAAAAGCACGTGTGTACTGAAACTGAAAGCAGAACATGAAAATCCCAACTGAAGAGTGGCCTGTTTTTTGGTCTCTACTTATCATACTTTCAGCAAAAATGTAAAGCATAATTGTACTGTATTTTAATAAGGCACCTGCTATATTAAAAAGTTGCAATTAAACACAGGCAAAAGTCAGAGTGAAGAAGTCTGAAGTCAAAAACCACAGCATTCCAACCTCAGGAAAGACAAGTAAAGAAGTCTTCACAGTGCAATTAATTCATCACAGTCATCCTACTTAGAAAGTGTATAGTTTTAATCCCTCTCTCTGCTATTAAGTAACGGCAGCAGAGTTACCCTCTTGGTTTACCAATGCTCTAGGTTGCATAGTGCTAGTTCAAGGATCTGTTTCATGTGCTGCTCATGACAGATGAGAGAATATAAATTTTCTTTTCCCCATTAGCCTATTGACTTGGGAAATGCTAGGTTCTGGAAATGCCAGCCAGTTCCCAATGTTTTGCAGAAAGATACTTAAAAAATAATAAACTTCTGATGTAACACGCAGAGGCAGTTTGCACATAAGCTACATACTTTACATTTTCTCTTCATTGCCATTACTAAAGGTCACAGAGGGAATCATACCAAAGCCTTTAATTCTATTTTGAGTTCCTGAAAAAAATTCTTCTTTTCCAGGAAGAGCCTGGGAAACCGCACTGCAACAAAGACTGACTGAAGCAGTTGTGTTAATGTTTGCTATGTAGTGATACGCGTGCTAATACATTACAGTGCACTAATTCTGAATAACCAAACATTTTCAACTCAACTCCATGAAGATCTGTAGGAAACTCATACAGATTCTAAGGAGAAAGAAATTAAATTCTAAAGCAACATGATAAAGTGCCACAGAAATCTTTTGAAAACATTGTGACATTTACTATCTACTTTACAAGATTTCTATATTGCATTTTTATTTCGATCAGCTTTACAGTCCTGTCAGCAGATTGTATAGGATAACAGAAAAGTTCTAAAGAAATCTCTTTATCAACTTCTCACTTACATAAGGGTAGAGTCTGAAGCAAGAGAAGAATATTTCTCTGTTTGAATCAATAGCCTCCCAGGGAAGACCAACACTATTAATGAGACATATTCCAGCCAACAAGAAAAGTACAAAGTAAAGCACATGCATGAGTCCCAGAACTGTTGTACACGTTGTTGTATGTGCAAATGACTGCCCAGCAGCAGCTGAAGTTAAAGAATTTGGAGCACTCATGTCCATCATCGTCTAAGACAGTCAGCA
>NW_009952564.1:3323983-3402034 GCF_000747805.2 Chaetura pelagica | reverse complement strand
GCTGAAGAAAGAGGCAGGTTCAAGAATAATAGCTGTGGATGAGACCTGCACAGTCATAGAGAAACTTCGTAAAACTAAGACCAAGGCATTAAAGACAGTGAACATTTGTTACTGGTGTCTGCAAGCTAAATACCACACTTATTGCTTATTCTCTGCACAACTAATTCTGTCAACAGTTCTATTAGATAGATTAGTATAATTGTTTTGCGGGAGGAAAAATGGAAGTTCAACAGTTAACAGCAGATTCCCCCATAGACACAAAAATAGCTAAGACATTCTATCTCCAAAGTAAGTAGCTTTGTGTCACCAAACTATACCCTTTCCATACAGCTCATTTGCTATAAATGTAGGTCTGCAGAAGGGAACAGAAGCATTCTTCACCTTCAGATTCACAGGACAAGCTAGAACTGCAACATAATGTATACACTGGCTGAAGCCAAAATTTTGGATACAAGGTCTGATGTCAGATCTGAGTTCAAAAGACACTGATCTCCAGATAAAAACCAATATGCATACAAATCTGTATTCATAAGAACACAGATGGTACTGTCCATATGTTTGTATAGCATACACAGAGGCAACTCCAATAATTCAATATGCACTTTTGCCTCTTCATTAATACGATAATTAGATTCCATGAGAACATACTCAACAGCTTACAAGTGAAGGAAGCATTGGGAACTTGGTAGTTTTGGCTTATTTAACAAGCTAGGAAAGTAAGAACTGCTAAAATTTATATAATTTAGTTGATGACAGAGCAGATCTTAATGACAGCGTATTAACCCACAGACACTCTGTAAAGTCTAAGAACACAGGATGAACTGCTATATTACATTTAATTTCTAGATCGCTGGACAAGCTTATTGAATGAGCCCAAGGTGACAGATTTTTTTTTGCTACTTAGAGAGAAACAAAGTTTTTAATAAGAAGCCAGACATTGAAATAAGAAGGACAGTTTTTCTCCAAGGTTTATTGTTAACATTTTAAGCAATGCTTCCATTTAAAAAGTATTTTCACACTTGATAAGTTTAAAGGGATTCATTACTTTTATTCTGTGCAATTATGTAGACTTCTAGTAAATATTCTCAGCCTCTGTACACTAGACTCAAGCACTAATTTTGGTATTTGCTTGATACTCAGAATGTGATAACAGTATTTGGAAGGAAGTCTTTTATTGAGTTGTGTAAAAATTTACAGTCTCACTTCACATGCATTTATGTGAAAAAAAATATTCAATAAGCTTATCTGTTCTTTTAGCCCACATCAGATTAAGAGTTTCAAATGAAAGGCAGCAATCTTCATATATTTTAAAACGTTGAAAATGTCCATACAGTTGAAATACAGTTTACCTCTACAAAGAATATATTTGTATTGACTATAAAGATAATATTAAATAAAACTATAAGACTCCCCAACTTGTGGGTCATCAAAGTAATCCAAACTAATTTATGTATTACTGCAAAGCTAATCAATATGTACCTATAAAATTAAGTTACCTTGTACAATATGATATGACCATCACCATAATCCACAACAGGACACAGAGGTTATTTACTACATACCTAATCTTGCCTAAATGTTTTATAGACTGTTTGGGAAAGCTTAATTAGCAATAATTCCTCCCAAATGTATTTTTGCTGTTTCACTTGTTATAAGATTTGATGGGATTTTTCTGAGGAGTTCTAGATGAACACAATTCTAACATTGTTGTGCATTGTTTCTTGTTGAGAAAATAAATAAACAATGACATTCTAGATGTGCCAGATGTGAGTCTTACTCTTTAAACTTATATATCCACACAGACTCAATCTGAAAGGATAGTACTTATCATAGAATCATAGAATGTCTAGGGCTGGCAGGGACCTTAAAGATAATCTAAATCCAACCCCTCTGGATTGGCAAGGACATCTCCCACTAGATCAGGTTGCTCAGAGGCCCATCCTGGCCTTGAACACTTTCAGGGACGAAGGTTCCACAATTTTCCCAAAAAACCTGCTCCTGTGCCTCAAAACCCCGCTAGTGGAGAATTTCCTCCTAATGCCTAATCTAAATCTCCTCTCTTCAAGTTTTAATCCATTACCCCTTGTCTTCTCACTATGTTCCCTAGTAAAAAGTCCCTCTCCAGCTTTCCTGTAGCCTCTTCAGGTACTGGAAGGCTGCTATAAGGTCTCCCCAGAACCTCCTCTTCTCCAGGTTGAACAAACCCAACTCTCTTGGCCTGTTTTCATAGGAAGGGTGCTCCAGCCCTCTAATCATCCTTGTGACCCTTCTCTGGACTTTCTCCATGAGCTCCATGTCCTGTTTTTGTTGTGGGATCCAGAACTGGACACAGAAAGTCAGGTGAGGTCTCATGAGAGGGGAGTAGAAGGGGAGAATCACCTCCCTAGACCTGCTGGCAGCACTTCTTTTGATACAGCCCAGGACATGGTTGGCTCTCTGGGCTGCAGGCGCAGAGTGCCAACTCAGGTTGAGCTTATTGTCCACCATCACCCCCAAGTCACAGAATCACAGAATTGCTAGAGTTGGAAGGGACCGCTAGAGATCAGCTAGTCCAAATCTCTCACTGAAGTAGGATAACCTAGAGCACTTTACTTGGGACCTCATCCAGTCCTTCTCCTTCAGACTGTTTCTACCATTCTGTTTTCAGACTGTTTTCAATCCATTCTCCACCCAGCCTGTACTTGTGCATGGGATTTCCCTGACCCAGGAGAAGAACCTTGCACTTGGTGTTGTTGAACTTCATGCAGTTTGCACAAGCCCACCTCTCAAGCCTGTCAAGGTCCCTCTGGATGGCCTCAATTCTTTCCACTCTGTCAACCTCACCGCACAGCTTGTTGTCATCAGCAAACCTGCTGAGGGTGCACTCAATTCCACTGTGCCTGTCACCAACAAATTTGTTAAACAACACCTGTCTGAGTATTGACCCTTGAGGAACACCACTTGTCACTGGTCTCCATCTGGACATCAAACCATTGATCACAACTCTTTGAGTGTGACCATCCAGCCAGTTCCTTACCCAACAAGTAGCCCATCCATCAAATCCGTACCATTTCAGTTTCAATACCAGGATGCTGTGCAGGACAGTGTTGAATGCTTTGCACAGGTCCATTGACATTGGTTGCTCTTCCTTTGTCCACACATGATGTGACTACACTATAGAAGCCCACCAAATTAGTCAGGCAGAATTTACCCTTGCTGGCTGTTATCAATCAGCCCTTTGTTTTCCAGGTGCCTTAGCATAGCCTTCAGGAGGATCTGCTCCATGATCTTGCTGGGAACAGAAGTGAGACTGACTGGTCTGTACTTTCCCAGGTCTTCCTTTTTTCCCTTTTTGAAAACAGGGGTTATATTTCTCCTTTTCCAGACTGCCATGACGTTTCAAATATGATGGACAGTGGCTTTGCAGTTTCGTTGGCCAGTCCTTTGAGAAGCCATGGATGAATCCTACCAGGTCCCATGGATTTGTGCACCTTCGGATTCTTCAGGTGGTCTTGGACCTGCTCTTCTCCTACAGTGAGTTCTTCCTTTTCCCAGTCCCCACCACTGCCTTCTATAACTGGAATGGTGGGACCAGAGCCCTTGCCAGTGAAGACTGAGGCAAAATAGTAACTGATAACCTCAATTACTCCAGGTCTCCAGCTTTCTTATGCAAAATATTGGTAACCCAAACCTACCATTTTTTTTTTTTCATGCCTTTGTCTTTTCTACCATGAGCTTTCTAATGAGCGTGTAAATGAAATCTTAAAGCTGACTAAAACATAGGAAGGAGAGGATGCACAAAAGCACATTTGGGAAAAGAACATTTGGAGTAACGAGCATGTGAAGCGTCTGCAGTGCTGGCCTTAGTTATCCTCCTAAGGATAACTTAAGAGTGTTAAAACCAAATGAAGTATTGCCCTAAGCTAACAGTCCTTCTCCAGAGAGAAAAATTTCTTAGGGAAAACATTCATTTTTAGAAAATAAAACATTCTCTCATGGGTAAAAAAAAAATAAATAAATATTGCTATTACAAATAGCCATGTATTTAGCATCTCTGAAAAGCTTAGAGAAAAGCACACTGTTCTAAAAAGAACATTAAGACCGCAATGGCCAGATACTCACAGTTAAGAAACACTATTTAAAAACTGTTGTATAATCTATAACTCTTTTATATACACTATGTTATGATGCAAAATTTGCCAAGCAGAGTCATGTGATGTTTTTTCCCCAAAGGATCCTGCTTCATTCTGTGCAAGGGATGCAATACACTCAGTTAATGAGGAGCTATTCAATAATCTTATCCTCATTATCTTTCCAGCAACACCTTTCCCTTCAGTGGCCCCACATTTCTCCAGCATGCCCTGGAGTTTACAGGCCTGCTCTCAGACTTCAGAAGATGAGGCACTGCATCATGTCCCATCTAGTTGGATTTTGCCAAGGAAGAGAACCTGTGGATCTACTGCTGTTGCTACCCACTGTATAGGAGGTATGAGTAAAGATCACAGACCTCTTGCATCATGCCATTCTTCTTTTCCTCAGGAAAAAGATTCAGGCAGCAGGAACAGACTACAAAGGGCAGGGAGAGTTTTCTGTGTGTCCTGATTTGCCACTACCTGAGCCTGTGACCTATCTTCTGACACTCAGTGAACATTCAGACAGACATACCCTTCTGTACCTCTCCCAAGAACACCAGACAGCACTCCCTTCTCCATAGGGTACTCTACCCCAAGAAACACTCAGGAAGAACCGAAAAACCTGGTACACCCAAATATAAAATGTAAACGCTTCATAAAATAGAACTATATCTTTACAACATTCCTGCAAGAAGATAGCTCCCATGAGATATTAAGATATCATTTACTAGGTCTTGTCATCTCATGTGAGATGTCTATGGCCTAATTTTCCAGAATGCTTCTGAAACACACTCCATGGTGCTGTGTATATTGCAATAGGATCCTAACCTATCTGCATCATGGGTGCTTTAATGCATGCTAACTACTGGCTACCTCTGAGAGGTTTGGGTTATATGACTTAGGCAGTAGTAGAGCTCTACAACAAAGGCAAAGTGAGAATCTAAATCTTTAGGGAGCTTTCAGTATCCTTGAACCAGCATATCGTCTCAGCTCTTCTTCAGTCTACATTCATTTCCTGACCACACATCTTGCAGGAAGCACACAAAGCAAATGAAGGTCTTAGGGGTAAGAACTGCTTTTATTACAGTTGTAGTGCAGTTGGATCATTGCAGTACAGTTGGATAATTGTACCCATACAGCTGTATAGTTATTTCCAATTTAGCTCTGGAGCGGACCAGTCTTTGTACTAAGACAATTCAGGGCTGCTGTTACCAGTCTGGATGTCTCCAATTGGTCCCAATGCTGAATGCACAATAGTATCTACAGTCAGTGTTCCTGCTGCCTCCAGAGAGAAGTACTTATCCGTACCAGCACTCCCTACATCTTGCTCCCTCAACTACATCTCCCAGACACTTTTGGTGTCACAGCCCGAGTGTCTCTTGTGGTGAATTCTGGAGCAATTTCTACTACTCCACCAATTACCTTGTGACGCATCCTGTGGTCAACAATAGCTTTTGACTTAGTAGTGTACGTCCTCAGTACTTTAATTGTCTAAGATCCACTCATCAAAGGCCACCACATTCATTAACAATATGACTTACAAATTAACAATCAGGATTTGGTAGTGAGAAGTAATGGGTAACCTTGTGATATTACTGGCCCTCTTTAGAACAAAGTCTATAAAATAAGTTTATTTTCTGATCTAGATACTGCCTGTTATTACAAGCCAGCCCATTTACAAGGTTAACTGGGAATTTCAGCATCTTGTGAAAATTGTGACATCCTTGGAAAGTTTGAGTAGGGATTTCTGTTTTGTTTTTTTTTTTTAAATGATTGGTCAGTTAATTATTTAGTAAGTAGATGAAAAAGAAGTTTTCAGACCTCTGTCTCTCTCCATTCCAAGCTCTTTCCTTTATGTTTTTCTAATATTAGACTCATCATAATTATGAGCTACAACTCAGAGCTCTCTATTATCGTCATGCAGGAACACTGCACTATTGAAGTCATGCAGATTAGCTTGATTTACTGTTACATTTGCAATTTTATAAGTAACTGCTCTTACACCTATTCAGCTTCATTGAAAGGAATGAAGACCAGAGCCAGCCTTTTCTTGTTTGCTCACCAGAAATTTGAAATTCAGAGGAGTAGGAATAAGCACAAAGAATTGCATTAATTAGTTGCTAGGTTGTGGATGGAAAGTAGTCTCAGGAATTGCTAACATTAAAACACTTATACTTGGATATTACCTTCTTTTATCTAAAGCAGACTAGTGATGGAGAAGGAATTATATACAAAGTGTAAGTGCCTTAATTGCTTTGGAGATCTGCTTTTGGACATATTTAAACTCCATTTAGGCTTATGAGGTTGTAGAAACCGCAAATTTAAAAAAAAAATAAATAAAAGAAAAAGAAAAAAAAATGTTTAATCCTCCCACTCCTCCATCTAATGTTTCCATACTTGCTCAGGTCTAATTAGCAAGGATTTACATCAGTGAATTAAACCTGTACCTTTAAAAGGGTAACCTACATGTTTGCATTCCATTGCACTTAAAACTACTAAATGGCAGTTCTAACTTCATTATGTCTCCTAAAAAATTCATTCCCTCTTTTTCATTATACACACAACTCTTCTCATTTTCAGCAGAATGGTAGAAGAGCCAAAAGAATGAGAAAGAATCTGGTTTAATGCCACATAATCTTCCTTAGCATCAGGATTTGTGGGCAGCTTCATTATTCATTGCTCAAACTTCCTCTGTTACTAAGTAATTATTTTAATAATCAATTTTGATTAAGTTCATAAATAACTTGTTTTAGAAGATTTATTTTAGGAAATTTTAGGGAAATTCATGTGCTCAGACCTGAAAATACTTATATCTTGTTTGCTTTGCAAGTCTGGTACCTGCTTAGACTTCAGTTTAAGAGAATGTCTAAACTAGAGGAAAACAGTTCCTCAAGACACAGAGTAAGACTGAAACACATCTCATTTATACTGATGTAAATAAGGGAGAGAGCCACTGAAAGAAAGCATTTATGGGACTTTAAACACAAAAAAATCAGCTTGGCAGTGTGTTGCATTGTAATACTTCAGTTCTGCAATTGAAACTGTATGTGTTGAGCACTCTGCAATGGCAAAAACTGATCAGGAAGAAACTTTATCAGCTTTTAAAATAAAATCTTGCAGAATTTTCAGTGGATTCAGACCAAAAAAAGTATCCTTTATTTAAGTCTATGAGAGTTTGATAAAGACTGATCACCCCTACAAAAAAAAAAAAAAAAGATCGTGAATTTCTCCAACCATTTATTCAGATGGGTTTAGATTAGTAAAATAAAGGGAATAAGGAGAAGGATACACACACAAAAAAAACCCAACCAAAAAACCACAGAAATCTTATTATATGCTATTAAACTCAATAAGGTTTTTTCATCAGAGAAAATCAAGTCTTATTTCTGATAATCCCTGTACTGTTGTAATCAGAAGCTGCTGTGATAAAGACTACAGAGTTGCTGCAGAATAAAACTGCAGTAAGCAAAAGACAGACATTCGAGTCATGTTGTACAAGGCTAGAGAATTCTTACACAAAAATCTTTGCTGCTAGACACTGCCTTTTTTATTTTGAGTCTCTCAGATATGTTAGCACTCTAATATTGACAGTTTGGCAGCTTTACCACTAACAGTCTGAAAGAGAAACCTAAATAGGAAGACCATTAAATTTGGGTCTCAGCAAATTTAGTTCACCTAAAACCCAGTGCCTCACAGTGGGATTCCTTTGAAGAAACTTGAAGTAACACATAAATAATGGCATAGATCATCAGCCCCACTGCCAGCACTGCCCCTCTTGCCTCCAAGCACCAAGGTGCCAGCCAGGCTCCCTTAACATTATAACTTCTCAGGTTCAAACTGATCTTGCATCTTTGCAGTCCCTTGGCTTCATTTTCAAGGATGTGATCCCCATCAAAGGTGTGTCTTGTAACTAGAATATTTTTTTAATGAGTATGAGAGATGAGGGCTTAAACCCCTTGACTCTGAGGTCCCTAGTCATTTCTCAGGCTACAGTGTATGAAAGCTGTCTTCCCCAGGTACACTGATAACAGACAATGTGTACCTGAAATTCACCTCATCTTAGGTAGAAGACAGACTGCAAGCTGAAGAACTTGGCAAGCCACAGTGTATGTGAATATGAAAATTCTGTAAACATGTTCAGAGGAGGAGGTGGGAGAAAACAACTAAATGGGGTTTTATAGATCTCTGTTAGGAATTAGGCCCCTAGACTGTACCTACCATGAATTCTTTCACTTTGACATCCTTTTGTAGGCTTGGACTTCAGATAACACTGTGGCAGGATACAGAGGTACCATGCCACAGACAACTTCAAATATATACATACATACATTTTGATTAGGATAGATGAGTGAACATAGCCACTCTTGAGAGACTTCTTAGGACTGGTGCCTATTTTGTTGTGTTTTTTTTTTCCTTTTCTTTTATTTTTCTTTTCCCTCCTGTTCCACAACAGAACACCAGAGTATAGAAGCACATGATGTCCTGATTGAGGAAAGAGTCGTTTCCAGAAAGTGATTCTGAAAATTACGAGCAAGTGAAAAACCCTGAATACCTTGGACAACAGAGAGATTACTAGTATAACATTTTTACAAGAAAATATGTAAAACCCAACTCCTCATCACAGGTATTTCTTGGAATTATCTGGCAGGAGGCAGATTTCAAATCAAACTTTTACTATAGGTATGCTAATCCTACCCAGAGTTAGTAAAATATGCATTATAGGACAAAGAATATATACCATAATAAAGTCTGTGTTTGTACAGATAAAATCCATAAGGCTTGCTATTCTGTGAGCTATACTGGGGAGAAATATAAAGTTTTTCAGAAACACTTTGTAGGAAATGTATTCTATACCATACCAAAGAGTGCACCTGAATAAAAACACTATTGGTGGCAATGTTGTTGTCTGAAAAGTTGGTGGGATTTGCTTCTACTTAGCCTTGAATAAAAATTGGCATGAGGTATAGAATTGTGATGATTATGTTTCATATCTTTATCATATCTGCCCTGGTCCCAAGATAAATAGACTATTACCCAGCAAGACAGCATTTCTAGATATCAATTTACTGTAAAATTCTCTGTAAGCAATTGCAATTTTCATGTAAAGTCTACTATATTGAATTTTCAAAAAGTTCAAGAACAAGAAAATTAAAGTAGAGGATCAAAAGAAGTTCTTTTCACAGCTAAAAACAATCAAAACTTTGGATATTAATGTAGGTACTGTCAAAACAACTGAAAACCAATGTATCAAGGGACTTAGTGGAACCTCAAAAAAGAGTAAAGATGGAGTCCCTATTTATAAGGCATCACATGAAAAAGACAAGGGGTAATGGGTACAATTTGCTCCTGGGGAGATCCCCATTGGACACAATAGGTACATTTTTCACCATGAGGACAGTCAAACATTAGAATAGTCTCCTAAGGTGTCCTGGTTTGAGCCAGGATGAAGCCAATTTTTCTTTTTACTGATTTTTTTTTCCTTCAGTAAGCTTTCTTGTAGCTAGCAACAGTGTGTTCTGCTAGGCTGATAAGACAGTGGAATGTTTTTCTAACTACTGAGGCTTCAAGGCCGCACCTGCACTCTGCCGGCTCAGACACTACGGGGAGATCTGTGACCCCCCCGTAGGAGGCTCAGTTAGACAGCAAAATTGGCCAAAGATATTCCATTCCATATATCTACGTAAGCTCAGAGGAAGGTCAGAGATCACAGAGGACAACTTGCTTCCTTCTTCTTCTCCCCTACTCTTCCGTCCATGGCCGGCGTCCAGGGAGGACTCTGCTCATCCATCACCGTCGATCCTCAGGCTTGATCTCTCGTGACCCCCATAACTCTCTGCTTTCTCCAGCAGCAGCTCCGGGATTCCTCGGGACTCTTCCCAGTTCAGGGAAGTGCTGTGGGAGTTGCTGAGGGTGGGGGGTGGTGAGAGGCTTTTGCCTACACCTGAATCTATCTGTATATAATTGTATATATTTTCTTGTATGATTCATTAGTGTTTTAATTAAAGCTGTGTAGTTTAGTTTTCAATCCAGCCAAGTCTCTCTCTTTTTCTCTCTCTCCTTCCCTACCTGGGTTGGGGGGAGGGGGGATCGAGAGCATTGTTGTCGGACCTGAGTCAAACTGTGACATAAGGGAAGTGGTAGATTCCCTCACATTGGACAGTTTTAAGACTCAGCTTGACAAGATGCAGAGCCATCTCACATAAGCTACAGTATTAGTACAAAATGTTGGACCAGATGGTCCTTGAGGTCCCTTCCAACCTGGCCCATTTTTTAAAAAGGTAGAAGTGAGGACCCTGGATCAACCAACCTGTGAGCTTCAGCTCTGTGCCTGTGAAGATCATGAACTAGATGCTCCTAGAAGACATGCTAAGGCACATGGAGGACAGGGAGGTGACAACCTGCATTAATTTACAGAGGCAAATCCTGCCTGACCAATCTAGTGGCTTTCTACAATGGAGTGACTGCATCAGTGGACAAAGGAAGACATATGGATGTCATATATCTGTACTTCTGCAAGGCCTTTGACACAGTCCCCTACAACATCCTTCACTCTAAGTTGAAGAGAAATGGGTTTGATGGGTGGACAGTTCAGTGGGTATGGAATTGGCTGGATGGTCACATCCATCCAGAGGGTAGTGGTCAATAGCTCGATATCCAGATGGAAAATGATGACAAGTGGTGTCTCTCAGGGGTCCATACTGGGACAAGTATTAATATCTTCATTAACAATATTGACAGTGGCATTGAGAGCACCTTCAGCAAGTTTTCTGATGACACCAAGCTGGGTGGTGCAGTCAGTATGCCAGAGGGATGGGATGCCATCCAGAGGGACCAGGGCAAGCTGGAGAAGTGGGACCAGGGGAAATTCATGAGGTTCAATAAGGTCAAGTGCACGGTCCTACACTGGGACCAGGGCAACCAGAGATATCAATACAGGCTGGGGTAAGACATGCTAGAGAAAAGGCCTGTGGAAAAAGACCTGCGGGCACTAGTGGATCAAAATCTGGACATGAGCCACCAATGTGCAGTTGCAACCCAGAAGGCCAACTGCATCCTGGGCTGTATCAAAAGAAGTGTGGCCAGCAGATCAAGAGAGGTGATTCTGCCCCTTTACTCTGCCCTGGTGAGGCCTCACCTGGAGTGCTGTGTCCAGCTCTGGAGCCCCCAACACAAGAAGGATGTGAACCTCTTGCAGCATATCCAGAGGAGGGCAGTGAAAATGATCCGAGGGCTGGAGCACCTCTCCTATGAAGACAGGCTGAGGGAGTTGGGGTTGTTCAGGCTGAAGAAGAGAAGGCTCTGAGGGGACCTTATAGGAACTTTCCGATACCTGAAAGGGGCCTATAAGAAGGCTGGGGAAGACTTGTTCACTAAGGCGTGCAATAATAGGACAAGAAATAATGTTTTTAACCTAGAGAATGATTGATTTAGTTTGGACATTTGGAAAATGTTCTTTACTGTGAGGATGGTGGATCACTGGAATGGGTTGCCTAGAGAGGTGGTGGAGGCCCCATCTCTGGAGACATTCAAGGTCAGGCTTGCTGGGGCTCTGGGCAATCTGTTCTTGTTAGAGGTGTCCCTGATTATGGTAGGGGAATTGGATTGGACTAGATGACCTTTATATGCCCCTTACAACCCAAGATATTTGATGATTCTATGATTCCACAATTCTACGTCCTTAGATTTAAGCTGTTTGTACTAGTTGAACTCAAGGTGCTTTTTGAAGTTTCCTGCTATGGAGATGATCACCAACCCTAGCACTGTTCTGCAACCTAAATTTCACATGAGCCTCTTCCAATCCTTATAGCTCCTACTCAAAAGCCATTAATGACCAGAAGACTAATTTGTATTTTGGCTGGGTTTAAACTAGCCACAGCTCCCTTTGCTTTGAGAGGTTGTGTCACTGATGACAGCTTTAGATTGCCCTCTAGGTTGCCATCTCCACTCCAAATATAATATGAATCCCATCAATGGTTTTAATACGTTCTCTCATGTCTTAGATTTCTGTGCTTTCATCACTCATTGTGAAAATCACCTTTTCGGATACAAAATATGATCCATGCTAGTTTCTAGACATGAACTGGAGATAAAGCTCTTTCCTGAATTTTACTTAAGACTTTTTTCTATTAAGATTGCCATGTAACACCAACAGGCATGAACAGCTCCAGAATACAAAGAAGTTAGCATCCTGAAGCCAAATAATTTTTGCAAAATTAGGTGAGATCTAGAGTCTGGTAGCTCATTTGATAAAGAAAAAACCTTAACATCAATATATATATATATACATTTCTAATTTTTATGCATTTGCATAATTGCATATTTATAATGTTGCTTGGGTTGAATAAGGTAGATTTTAATACTAAACTAAAACCATGATTTGGGAGGTTATAAAACAGTCCTTATCTAAAGCACAGATTTCACTGCATGTTCTTGTCAAACCTTGTAATCTATACTAAAATTCCATGTCTGTGTTGTAAAATTGAGACACCTTCTTATCTGATGGTGGATAGCAGGAAATGAGAGATGCTCATTTCTATGAGCATCTAATGAGCTTTTTAAGTAGATAAATACCAAAGAATGCAGAAATACAGAGATTGAACACAGCTGGCACAAAAATTACAGCCATTGTGTCACTCTAGGTTCACATTTGGTATGGTTTAATTTAACCAGCAACATTGAAATGCAGCATGTCAGTTACCAAAAAAAAGAGTGAGAGGGAAGGAGAGAAGGGGATGAGGGAAAGAAATGCAGAATGTAATATTTTGGATAGAAGGAAAGTAACAGGGGTACAATGTATTATAAGAAATTACTTATTAATAAATTGCATGAGTGTAAGAGCAAGAAAACAAGAAAGGAATAACAATTAGATAGAAAGCCCAGACAGTTTAAGAAAATCTTTTTTTTCTTAAAAGAAAAGTGTGAGGTCTTGTGTTGGTTGAGGACATTAAGTACATCAATTGGCATTTTAAAAAGTGGTGGAGAGAAGATCAGAAATCTCTGCTACAGGAATGAAACAAATCACTGAAATCAAAGGTAGAAAAAATAAAATAATCCCACAGATGGGAAGATGCAAAGGGACTGCTATAATTTTTGGTAGGTCAAAAAGAGCATACAAAGCAACCATTTTTAGAATTAGTATGGTTATTCAAAGGGAACTTATATTACCAGGTTTTGGTACCAGGAATATGGTGAAGATAAGAAAAATAATCCTACATTGCAATTCAGTTTATTTGAAACTTCTCACAAAACCACTACATTTTACATAATTGAGGAAGAACTCCTGTACCATTCCTTTGTAATAAAATATACCCACTATCTACATATTTAACTTAACCAATCTGAAGTCAAACTTTGCAAGCAGGACAACAATATTCTACTTGTCTAATTTATAAACATTCACAACTGTATCTTGTGGTAGCTGTGCCTACAGGATTTATAGGTACCAATCTAAGTTCTGCTTGATCATTGTAATATGAATTTACAGCCTACAAACACCCCAAAAGACAGCCTGACCCAACTACCATTGCAATTAATTTCAGTGCAGTCAAATTATCTTGGCTTTAAAGTGACTTAATGTTGCCCTGTTAGTATTGCTAACATGAAGCAATTGGTATATTATCAATCGTGCACAGATGAACTCAATCTAAGGTAGTGATAATACAAAAGCAGCAAACCAACTGTAACATTAAGATATGTTCTGGAGGTGAGAAAAGCAATTTACACACAGCTTACAGAAGTTTTTCACTTGACCCAAGTTTTTTAAACATTAATTTGTAATATATTTTCAAATTTCCACAGCCTTCGACACTTAAATTTTGCCTAAGTTATTTTCCAGGAATAATATACACGGTGAGTTTCCAGCCCTGTCAAATCCACATTATCCAAAAATCCCTTTACACTTTAAGGCTTTTTGCATAGTCTTTCTGATTGCTATTCTTTTCTTTTTAGAAGTTCTGCAGCTGATATGATTTATTCTTAGTTTCTTTCATGAAAAGGTGCATTTAAACAGGCTCAGAATTACTGAAAGGCCAAGAAACAACTACAATACAAGCCTGAAAAGTGCCAACCTTTCTGGCACTCACATACTGCAAAGTTAAAAGAAAAGCATCCCTTCTAAAACAACAGCTTATTCGTTGAGAAAAGTTATTTTCAATAAGTATTTAGCATGTTGATCTAGTGGTAACAAAATCTGAGTAACTTAATGTAAGTTTAATAACATTCGGTTAAGTTACTCATTTTGGTTTATTTTCCTCCATATTTATTCAAAGTACTCTGTCACCAAAAGGCAGGATTTTGAATCTCTGGGAGTGACTATGCTACCCCAAAAAAACTTTTAGCTATATGTAATGTTAAAAATCCGAAAAATTCTAATATCTGGTCAGACATCATTGACCAGAATCAGCACAAGACTTGAGTTTCTCACAGTACAATATCAAAAGACACCTGTGCAATGCTCCAGTATGAAAGAAATGTAACATTTTGTAAAATCCTATTCATTTCTGTAAAACCTGAGAAACCTTGCTCTCAGGCACGAAGGGTGGTAAAGAAATCCTACTGAGATTAATAGCCTGAGAGCTTCCTATGGCTGTTTAGGGCCAGACTGTCAAAATTTATATTAGAGTTCATTGGACTTCTAATTGTTGACTGTGGTGGAAAAAATATGGTTCCTTTCTTTTTTCTCTTGGTAGCAGATGGAAAAACACAAATGTGGGTAAGGGCACTTCTTTGCTCCTGGAAGCTACTCTAGATGCCTTGAAAGAGCTGAACATCTAACACATCATAGGCAGGAGGAGAAGATAGGGACTATGATCTTTAAACAATGTGGTAGTTTCCTAAATCTGAGTGACTACCAGAACTTACAATATGTTTTAATGCAACACAGACAGTCCTGAAGACCTCACCGTGCTCTTAAACAATACCAATTTCCTCTTCCCAGTACAACCTTGTATCATACCTCCTAGTTTTTTTGCCTGGGGGAGATTTTGCAGGTTTCATTTACAATATTTGCACTGAGAAAGGTCAACCCATAGCTGAACATGAGATTTCAGAGCCCTTTTAACTACAAATAAACTGTTAGGAGCAGCATAAGAGATTTTATATCAGATGGAAGTGCAGTTTATTTGGGATGTATTAGCCTGAGTACCTCTGCTATGTTCTTCTTCACATGCTGTACATGTCCTATGTGTTAATGCATGCTGAAGGAGGCAGAGTCACACTGTGGAAGCAAGCCAAAGCAGGCTTTGACTTAACTAACAGCATCACAGAATCATAGACTTTTTTGGGTTGGAATGGACCTTAAAGATCATCTAGTTCCAACCCTTCTGTATGAACAGGGACACCTCCCACTAGGCCAGGTTGATCAAAGACCCATCCAAACTGACCTTGAACACTTCCAGGAATGGGGTAGTTGCCATTCAGTAGCAGGACTTTGTCTAATTCCTGTGCAAGCATGCAAAAGTGGTAGAAGATAAAACAAAAATATTTCTACCATGTGTTTCCCTGCTCACTGAATATATAAAACAAAGAGCAGGGGAAGATAGCCCCACCATGTACCTTTCTCCCCTGACTCAATTTCCCACTGAGTTATCATGCTGCAAACGATCAGCACTAACAGCTCAATCAAGAGAGACCACAGAAACACCACCACAAATGCTGATCCTGCCCTTTCCCCCCTCTCTAAGAGGAACAATGTCGTTGTCAAGAGTTCACTGAAAAGGAAGTCAAAGAGGTGACCTCCAACTCCCATTAAAGACTGAAACAGAACTTTGAAGTCACTTGCAATGGCAGATGAGGCACAGGTGAGCAATATTTTAGTCAGCCATGTCACAGAGGCATGTGAGGTTACTGCATAGTTGTTCAGCAGCAGCATAGGGTTTGTGGTTGCTGGCTTGGAATGCCTCCTCAGTCACAAAGACTAAATTCAGAAAACCCTGACAACCCAATTCAAAGCCCTTTGAAGTCATTAGACACCTGATTCTAGAATGCTGTTATTCCTGGTTCAAGTGAGAAAGCAGAAAAACTAAAAGAAGAAAACCCTTTTCTTCCCAGAAGCCTCCAGCCTCTCTCCTTCACCCTAAACATGTGTCAGCACAGGCACTCTCCCCTGCATCTATTGAAAGATTAAAAAAAAAAAAAAAAAAGATAAAACCAAGGCAAATCTGCAAATCTCTTCAGGTATGAGTTTGAAAAATTCATTCCTTTCCCTTCCTCTCAACTCCCTGCTCCCAACAAAGGTAACCTTGAATCAATCTTTAGCTTAACCAAAAGACATCACAAAAAAATGCAAAGAAAATGAACATTATATGTGATTTCAAGGCCCAGAAAACATCTCAGAAGGAAGAATTTATCATTGTCCTTCACACTTCACATTTTCTTTAGAATATACAATACTTGTAACTGGATAAAAAATTATTTTCCTTTTAGACAAAAAGAAGTGAAAACAAGTAAGTCAACAGTGGTTTTTGCCTGTTTTTCCAGAGTAGGGTAATTTTACATGCTGGCTATAGCTTTGTTTTCATTTAAAAGTTTAATTTCTCATAGAATCCTAGAATCACTTAGTTTTGAAGTTACCTTTAATATCATCAAGTCCAATCATTAGCCTGGAGCTGCGAAGCTCACCACTAAACCATGTCCCTAAGTGCCACGTCTACATATGATTCAAATACCTCCAGGGATGCTGACTTAATCACTTCCCTGGTCATAAGTACCTCTCAGAGAAAAGAAGGGTTAAATGTGTACTGAATTAACCATCTTCACACATTAACAATCATAGCATCTGCATAAATCAGATGTGTGTGAAATATTCATGATGAAATTCAAAACCACTATCACTCCTTCAGCTTTTGGTCAAGCTTGGAAATAGGTTTGTTTCTGTGAAAAATGTCACTAAGATAGACACTTTTGCTTTCTTTTTTTTCTTTTTTTCTCTTTTGTGTGAAAAGTACTTTGCAGTTAGCTTACATGAATTCATATTTACATTAGCTTCATAGGGGTGAGGTTCATTTTTCATATTTTCAATGCACTGACACTCATATTCTCAAGTACTACATAAAGTGATGTTTAGGTGAAGGGGAGAACTGACAAAGCTGGATGAATGTTAAAAATAAATAAATAAATAAAGGAAAATCAGTAAAACATTGAGCACACTTTTAATAGCACCTTTCTTACAGCAAACGGCAAATTTTGGACAGTTCAGAATTGTGTTGCAGCTGAGTTAAAAAGGAGGTAAAAACTTCCAGTTATAATTTTCATTTCTGTTCATAGGAATGATCAAAGTCCATTAAAAGGGTTATAAAAAAGTAGAGTGAGTTCAATTCTATTTGAGGAAATGTTAATTGAACACATCGCCAATATACTTCCAAAATGCATTATTTTACCTACATAATGAACCACTGGCATTTTGTGTCCAGAAAATATGCCATCACAGGACACTCCCTGATACCATTACATGTAAGCTGTTTTTATAACCATTCAAACCAAACAGTATTCTATGGTCTAATGCATATCAATACAGATTGGAAAGCAAAGTCCATTTTTGTAGAAAGCATCTACTTTTTATTCTTAAAAATTAAAAGTTCAATTGAAAACAAAATATGTTTTGTTTGTTTCAGAGCACAATGTTTCATAATGAAAACTCAATAATTTCTTGACAGAAGTGGCTCTTTTTCTACCAAGACACCAAAAATCCTCAATTGCCATCCTGTGTCTCCTGTTTGCAGGCAGGTAGATAATTTTATGAACATCTCTTAAGAGCCAACTGGTTAGAATGACCCCCTGTTGCCAGCTCAGTGCTTCAGTCTACTTGTCTGATGAAGAACTAAGGACTCAGATAAGGACATTTCCTGATAGTCCACCACTCTTCCCTTGCACACTTTACACCCCTCTGAAGAGGGGAAGCCAGAAAGGGAGAACTTGTGAGGAGAGTTTGATACAAACCACCTCAGAGTGTTAAGATGGAGGATGGGGTCTTCCCTAAACAACTTCAGAAAGTCTCTGTGTCACAGACTCTGGTTCTTAAGTAAGACTTTAATCTCCTTGACATCTCTTGGAAGGGACAAAAGCAATACAGGAGATTTCTGGAGGATGGGACCACTTCCTGACAGAGGCACATGATGGTCAGCCCAGGAGTGGCACACAGGTGGATCTGCTATTTACAAAGAACTTGTAGGGATGTGATAGTCACTGACAGCTTTGGCTGTAGTGACCATAAAGCAGTAGAGCAGTGAGGAAGGAAAGAATATGAGTGCAGACCCTGGACTTCAGATGAGCAGATTTTAGCCTGTTTGGGAAACTGCTCAGTGGGATACCACAAAATGTGGCTTTGAAGGGTAAGGAGTTCAGGTAAATTGTTAGGTCTTCAAGGACAGCATCCTTCAAGGGGAAAACCAGTCCATTCTGGTACTTAGGAAAACAGACAGGGGTATCTGGTGTCTGGCTTGGCCAAACAGATCTCAAAGGAGGAATCTAAAGCATTGCTAGGGCAGGTGACTGTGGTCTTACGAAGCCCAGAGATAAACTGATATTTGGAACTGATATTTGCTATGGACATCAAGGACAAGAAGAGCTTCTGTGGCCACTTTAACAACAAAACATTGAAAAATGATTATGTGGAACTACTGAGCCAGATGATTTAGTGACATCCACACAAAGAGATGATGTGCTTCTTACTGGAAGCATACCTGCTTGTAGGACATCAAAGGAAGAAATTTCAACTTGGTTTGTGCATTTCCCAATGTACAAAGCCAACAAAATTTAATTTTTTGTCTCTCATTTGAGTCTTGCAGCTTTAACAAGCTGCATACACTCAAGATTTATCAAAAAGGCCAAGAGCTTTTTAATAATGCTTATCAGTATGGTGGAGGCATTACAGTCCCTCCCTAAAAGCAATAATAAATTGCTGTACCTTTAACACAGTTCATGTATGATTACTATAACCATCTAGCCCTGTCACATGGCCTTGAAATTGCTGGTAGCTGGCCATAAAGTTTGTTCTGAGCTTACAAGGCCTCAAGATTGAGGCTTGTCAGGTCTGCTCTATCCAGACTTCCCCTTGGCCTGTCTTTGGTTTTGTTTTACTCAATTTAGTTGCAACAGTAGTTCTCCACCTGATCAGGTGTCTATGGCTAATAAGTTTTACTTTTGTGTGGTACAACCAGTTTCATACAGAAAGCAGTAATGAGCAGTTATGGTATTACATGAAATATTTATGATTCTAGCACAATACTGTGGAGTAGAAAAATACAATGCTGGTACAACAGAAGAGTCCTTAGGAAGTGGAGGCACAGGGTGTGGTATAGAGGAGTATCAGCACAGGAAGACAAGTGAGGGAAGCCCTGGTTCGGCACTGGACACCCCACTACCCTAAAAAGCTCAGTCATGGTCAATTAAAATATGCAGATCTTGAGTTGGACAAAACTGGTTTTAGCATTAACAAAGAAATGATGTCGAATATACAAAGTATATAGTAGATTTAGATGTAACCTAGAACTGTAGACCAATGACAGAAAGAGATAGGAAGATGTAAAAGCCTGTTAACAAAGACACAAAAATGATCCCAAATCAGTTCAAGAGACAGGAAATAGATAAACACCAACATATTTAGCAGGAAATTCCTCCAGGAAAAGGGCTCTAGACAATCCTTTGTCAACCCCTATGACACAAGCCATCAGCAGAACGAAACCATTGACTAGGGTCCAGATTAGTATCAACAGGGCAAGCATAACACCAGAAAAGGAGTAGAATCTAAGTTTGTGTATATAACAATTTAAAATGGATTATTATTTTTTCTTGTTCTGCAGGAATTAGATCTGGACTAATAACATTATCAGACTGTTGGTTGAGACTGATACATAATGTGTGCTTTCTCCTTGCTCGAAAACAGCCTGCATGTGGAACACTGGGTGGACTGAAAATAGGAGAAAATGCCACACAACTACAGAATCTGGTAGTCTGTACAGGAGGTGAAACACAGGAAACACACACTGAATAGAATTATTTTTAGGATGAATTTTTAATCTACTATGTCAACACTTTCAGTCACTTAGTCTTTCAATTTGGCACCATCTGTGCATTGCAGTTATTACTTGGACATCACTGGATTATATTAGTTTGCAATCAGAAATCTATTTGAGAGGAAATAATTGTTTTCAATCCAATTAGAGTTTGCCATTTTCTGATTTTTGCAACACTTCACTGTGAAAAACAATGGGATATTTACTGTCTACATTCTGCTGAATATTGAAGATTTTTGCATATTGGAAAAGATACACTGATGCATCTCATTGGTATGCTCTGAGGCATCAGTGTGATCATCCAGTCACTTCCCTTAAAGTCGCAGTCGTCTCAGCTCCTGCTCCCGTGAAAACTCACAATTAGGCTTTACTTTGCCCATAAATAGAAAGTCATCTATTTGCAAACCAAATCTTCCTGGGAAACTACAGGCTGGGGATGCATCTGCTGGGTTGGCATTAACATTTTAGCTTCCAGCCAATTAGGACAGAACAGTACCTTACATTATTCTAGGGCACAAAGTATTGATTTCAAATTACAATTGCTGGTTTCAACCTTAGAATGTCACCTCACCCACCTTTTCACAAAGTGACATTCATCAGCTTTTACAGTAACAATCCCTCTTGCTACAAGAAAAGTATACTAGCACTTAACAACAACTGGACATGAATCTATTAAATTACAAAGACATTTTTTAGCTTTCCAATTTACAGCTTTATTAATACCAACTGAGTTCCCTATGAACAATAAAAGCAAAAGGATTTTTATTTTTTTTTTTTTTTTCAGTGATTAGCCACCTTTCATATAGTGTAGCCACTTAGTGAATGCAAATTTCCTGCCTTGCAGATCAAATGTGAATTAGAGCACTAGGAAGCTGGCTTATATGAATAAGTTTAAATAGTGCTAATTATAAAACCAGCATACTATAATCACACTGAAATTGTGCAACTCCTTTAAAGCAAATTTGGTTGGCAATAACAGAATTCTTTGTCACAGCATTTTGATGTAGGACAAGATTTATCATGAAATAGGAATTAGAAAGGTTGGAGTCTTTCTGAACCTATGGATAAAATCTGCTCAAGGTTTCGAGTATCTAAAAGGCTATGCAAGATCTATGCTTCAGATACATGGGCACTAAAGTAGGACTTAAAACCCAGTCACCAGTATCCTTCCATGATACAAAGGAAGAGTTAAGTGTTTCAGGTTTTTCACACACTGCATGGGAAGGGAGCTGAAATTTGGTCAAGGGGAACCTTTTCAGTGCAGGCATCCTCTCCTCAACCCTCCTGGCCCTGCAGCGCCTCAGTCAGGCTGGCACAAGAAGTGCTTCTCCTGCCTTGGGATTCAGAGTAGTCCAAGGGTGTACATCTACAGTCTTTCAAAGAATGGGATGAAAATTCCTCTTAAATATGGGAGTGAGAAGACGTAGTTTCTCCCTTTGTCCTAACATTTTCAACTTTGCTGTAAGCATTATGGTTTTTAATAACTCCCTGGCAGTGAGTAAACTTCCATTTTCTCTTCAGCCTACAAGGATTCCCACTTTGACCTTGAAATAGTCACAGATTATCAATTATTATTTCTGCAAGCAGTTCTCAGTGCACCTTACTGAGGACTTGAAATCAGCTAAAGTCGTCATCTACTCTCCTTGTGAATTGGGCATTTTTGGCAATTTGGCAACACTTCAAAGGAAAGACAAGGAGAAATTCAAACTCCACTGACAGACCCAAATACAGTGCAGGCTATGGCTTGATAGTGGGCTTGGAAGCCTGGAAGTCAAGAAAGATGCAGAGTTCATAAAAACTGTAGCAATATCTCTATTCTACCTATTTCTAGCAGCAAGCTGAAGTTGAAATTTATGGATTTAAAAAAACCCAGCAAAACACAACACAAATATTCCTTCTATGCTTATAATGCACATCACAAAAAAACACCTTATATAACTTTAAAGCACTTTCCTTGCTCTTGTTCTAACACACATGGAAGCTGTGTGTCACCGTTTGACTCAGGTCAGACAACAATGCTCTCGATCCCCTCCCCCTCCCACCCAGGTAGGGAAGGAGAGAGAGAAAAAGAGAGAGACTTGGCTGGATTGAAAACTAAACTACACAGCTTTAATTAAAACACTAATGAATCATACAAGAAAATATATACAATTATATACAGATATATTCAGGTATGGGCAAAAGCCTCTCGCCTCCCCCCACCCCAGCAACTCCCACAGCACTTCCCTGAACTGGGAAGAGTCCCGAGGAATCCTGGAGCTGCTGCTGGAGAAAGCAGAGAGTTATGGGGGTCAGGAGAGATCAAGCCTGAGGATCAACGGTGATGGATGAACAGAGTCCTCCCTGGACGCCGGCCATGGACGGAAGAGTAGGGGAGAAGAAGAAGGAAGGAAGTTGTCTTCTGTGATCTCTGACCTTCCTCTGAGCTTACGTAGATATATGGAATGGAATATCTTTGGCCAATTTTGCTGTCTAACTGAGCCTCCTACGGGGGGGTCACAGATCTCCCCGTAGTGTCTGAGCCGGCAGAGTGCAGGTGCGGCCTTGAAGCCTCAGTAGTTAGAAAAACATTCCACTGTCTTATCGGCCTAGCAGAATACACTGTTGCTAGTTACAAGAAAGCTCACTGAAGGAAAAAAAAAAATCAGTAAAAAGAAAAATTGGCTTCATCCTGGCTCAAACCAGGACACTGTGGCAAATCTCTGCTTTTTTGTTCAGCTTTCCTATACCTTGCCATTCATGAGTTCCAGAGATTCTCTGCTGCTAGGAAATAAGATCAGAGAAATCTACCTGGATAAAGAAGAAATAGCACAACCCAGCAGATGTCAAGTCTCAAACGTCATTTCTTTAGTTAACATACTGAAAAAAAGACATTTTCCCCAACAATATAAAAGCACAATCTCTGATTTTGTTTCTAATTGAGGCTGCTGACTGACTGCCTGTGCTTTAAGATTATAAAACATCTTAACATGTTGAGAGTGCAAAGAAGCCACATAAAGCAAAGAAAAACAATTAAAGCACTATGGAAGAGCAAAGTGTTAGTAGGACTTAATCTTAGTAACATCTTTTCTTCCCTTTCTTTTAAAGGCCCTTTAAAGCTCTGTAAAAAGGAAAACTCTACATTGCAGGGAAAGGATGGGGACAACTGTGCTGTTCTTATGGATGTTGCTTGTCCTTACATTTCAGAGTCAACAAACACTTCACTTGGGCAGACATAAACTTATTTTATGAATTATCCATGAACATGTACCAAATTAATTATTTTATTTCTATTTAGCACAGTCATAAATCTGCATGTCAATAGAACTTTATCATTCCAGTGTTATTTTTTTCCCCCTGCTTTTTACCAAAGTTAGAACACCATCAATACTTCTGTTGTCAATATATGCAATTATAGAAAAAAAAAAGAGATTTGCAAAATTACCAAATGGATAAAGCTAATGCATGCAATGCACACATAAAACAAGACTACATTTTAGCACCCCTAAATCCCACACATTGTTATAACCTGTTTAAAGTATCAGTAAGACCACTGGTGCTGAACTATATGCAAAAATAATTCCTGGTACATAGGGAAAATTGAGAAATCCAAATCACAGACAGTAATTTATCTGCTTCTTCCCCCTGAAGCTCTGTGATTTATGCTTTAATTAGAAAACCTTAGAATGGAGAGATTCAAAACCCACTGAGATCAAAGATTTTGTATTGCAAAGTCCCTACTTTATGTTTAGGAAAAACATTTTTTGTTCATTGCCATTTTCATTCTGCAACAGGACAATGGAGGCTTGTTATACTTTGGTTTTGGCTGCCTACAATATCCTATCTCAAACATGAAGATTTGTCCACCTATTCATTCCACTTGGAAAAAAAAAAAATTAGCCGATACTGTTTATTGCTGACATATTTTCCAGATACAGCTCAAACCCAGAACCAAAGAATTTAAACTATCACAGTAATAGACAGATTTCATTCATTCCCATTTAAAGCTAGCCTTGTTGGGAAAGAGCCAGTGACTGTTTTCTTGCAAAAGACCACAAAAAAAAGGACAAAAAGGATCTATAGGGATAGAAACATCCCAAACAAGTACGAGTCTGGGTGCTACTTCTGGTCTGCTGTGGATTCAATGCAGCTGTCCCGAGATGCCACGACAGAGCAAGACCTGCCAGCTCCCTGCTTGCTTGCTGCTGCATGAGGGGATGCTTGACCACACACTGATCCCCAGCAGAATCTATTTGGTACTCCACAGAGCTCCTGCTTTCCTGTGTGTCATTAAACTAACAAAGGGTTTGAAACGCAAAAGGCAAGCTGAGCACTACTAGTTGCTCCACAAGTGAAGTTGCAGGAGCTGGAAGCAGCTTTACTGCTGCCCCACTGTAGCTTGAATACCACTGCAGCTCTCTCAGTGTGAAGTGGCTGGGGACAAACACTGGTAATGTGGGTTTTTAGAACCCTGGAAAACAGCAGAAACAGCTGGAAATCAGAGAAATACTACAAAAACATAGAGGAATAGAGGAAAAATTCATTTGGACATGGGGGAAGGTCAATTAAGTGGAAGAATTGAGGAGGGGGAGAGAGTAGAGAAGGATACTGGATATTTGGGAACAATCAATGTATTAGGTACAGATTATTATGATTTGCAGGGAGGAGAAAGTTATGTAATGATTTGATTTGGAGGACAGAATTAAACAATGAGTTAGTGGCACTACTCAATTTTACAGTGTTTCCTCATGCCAGAACAAAGACTCAAATTCCCAGGGCACAGAGTCAGATTTTATAGATAAATTCTTTCACAGTGTCCTGATAAATAAATGACTTATTGGGCAGTTAATATTAAACCATTGAGAAGTACATGACTTTATTATTTTGATTTGAAAATCAGAGACCGAAGTCTTCAATTTGGGCTCAATCTCAGAGGATACAGACCTTAATCTGGAGCCATTATAGCAGCAAAAAAATAAGAATCTTACTTCTGTCCCCTTACAGGTCCAATAAAACCTCTCCTCTGGTCTCAAGATTATTAGGTTGTTTATATATGCGAGCTCAAATTCTGCAGCTCACCCTAACTAAAATACTTTAAAAGCAATTGGAGCAGCACCATTAGGAAAGTAAAGAGGAAATCCAGCACAACCAGAGAAGCATAATAGTGTAACAAAAATTATCTTAAAAGAAAAGAGTTTTGCAGATGCTTGAATTCCTCTGAAATTGCCACCAAGTCTGCTGATATTTTTAAACCATTAGTAACTCTAGCTAACTAAATAGGGATGCAAATTCCTGGTCCTCTGCTTCCTCAAAGGCAGCTAGAAAAGTTGAGGTTCAGAGACAATGAAAACATGGTAAGAATATTTGAAGTCCCTGCCAGTGAACAGGGGCAATTCAGTTACTTGCCCTAGAACATCCTTAGCACTTTTTTCTACCTATCAAATATTCCTTTGCGTCAGGACCACCTGTGAAAAAGTAGTTACAAGAGCTAAGTTCTACAGTTGTCCTAGAGACAAGATGGAGTATTAGAAATGGTAATGTAAAACAGATTTTAAAGGGATTTTAAAAAGGATAGGAAGAAAGAGATGTTTCCCTGCACAGACAAGAAAATGTGTATGGGTTTCTGGTGCTATAAGATATTAATTCCTCTCAGTACTCAAATACAAACATATCTTAGAGCGTGGCCATTATAACCAGAGCCGTTGTTGTTCCTAGTAGTCCCACAGTGCTAACTGAAGACTTGCAAGAAGGGAGATAATACAGTCCCTATTGCAGAGAAATTACAGATGAGCCATAGAGGTTCGACTACTTTTGCTAGTTCACCAAGAGTTCCTTCACAGGTGCAGAAGGTAGAATTGAATACAGACTAGACCACAGAAACAGGCCAAATATGATGATGAAGGGACGAATCATATGGAAGAAGAAATACAGACATAGTCCTCATTTCTTTCTACAGAGCAAAACACCATGCAGTTTAATCACAGGAGGGTATCTAAGTACTGCTTGTCCAAAACAACCATTTCCGCTGTGGCTAAATAATAGAAGGTGTGTAACAGTGAACAAAGACAGGCAGGAGAAGATGGCCAACATAATTCTAATAGAATTGTCCACACGGTAGCCTCTATGTTAAGCTGAAGGGCGTTTCATGAGGACTTTAGGCAGAGTCACAAACATGATTCTGATCCTGACCATCTCAGCAAAAAGAATATTTAGGTTTGGATCTTTCTATGATGGTTTTTGTAAACATTTTTAAAGGACCTGGTTGTCTTGTATCATTTGAGTGGAAAGGGGTGAGCAAGCTGTAGTCTTTCCAGTTTTCATGAATCACACCAGTTAGTACTGTTGCTTAAGGTACTATGTGAGTTCAGGCAAAAAGATCACTCATAATTTTTAAGAAAGAACAAAAGTTGTTATAGACTGGAAATTTCCCTGCTCCTAACTTACAAGGCTGCTAACCTAGTCCTCTCAAAAATGTAGAGAACTCAGAAGGATTATTGTTTCCTGTTTCATTGATCTGTTGCTAGAAATAAACTAAAAGATTTTCAGCAGTATGGGAATTTAAAATAAATGGACTTCTGCCTATGGAGGAGTACAATCATAATTATGTTTGCTTTGTTGTTAGTTTCTTTAAAAGGAAAGGAAAAACCTTACAAACAAACAAACCCCACAAGAAAGAGAACTACAGAAAACATTACTCTAGAAAAATGTAATTCTATCATACTCTCTTCTGTAGATATTATGTAGATTTTGGCAGCAAAATTTGTTTGTACTTGATAAAAACAAAATTCAGCAGAGAAAAGGACAAAAATCAATGTGGAAGTTGTGTCCTGAAATCAGATTTTCTCAGTTTACCTCCTAAATATGGACTTAGTAGAACGTCTGCTTGGAAAAATACTCAGGTGACAAGCCATGAATGATTCACATGCTGGACCACCAGGCTGGCAGCCCTTACCTTCTAGCTCACTTCCAAGCAGGAAAGTTGCAGCTTTGTATTGGGTGTCCAGATTTCCTAGATACCTGATTAAAAGGTTTGGGAAACTCAGGATGAGATTAGCCAGCCCAAGACTACCAATGAGAACAATTTGCAGGCCCAATCCTGCTGAGGAGAAAGCTGCTAAAGCTGCTTGGAGGTCAAATCAGATCTCTCTGATCATGTGAGAAATTTGGGTTCTCAGCCGAAAACCCACAGTTGGGAGTCTCAGCTCTGCAGCTTTACCAGAAAATCAGCATTTTCAAAGAGGGCATCAGTAGGTTTGGGGATTGCCATTCCAGTGCTGCAGAGCAGCCACTGTGCAGAAAGGGACAACTCTCTGTCTCCAGTTCTCTCCATCAGACTCTTTTACACCACCAACTCTTCTGGTATGTGGATGGGCAGGTGGCTCACGGGGCTGCTCAGCTCTTCCTCACTCCGCTGCACCCTGCACCTCCACTTCTCCTAGTCACACAGCTCCACACTAGTGCCTCCTGCCTCCCAGCTCCACACTGCTTCTCCCCACGGTCCTGCACTGTGCCAGTCCTCCTTGCTGCACAGCGCCGCGCTGCCAGTTCTTGCAATGAAGCCATCACCTGCTCTCTGGATACCAAGCAAAACCCTCCTGTCATTTTCCCCAGCCACCTTCCCTCCAGCCTACATGTTACCTCGCCATGCTGATACTGCCCAACATTTTGTGTTACACAGTGGCCAGGCTTATATGACAAAGCACCAGACTCCGGACAGGCTTCCCACCCCACCTCACTTGCCACTCACCCTCCTGGCTGCCCATCTCCTCCTTCTGTCCCTACTGTGACGAGTCCTTTCCTCTAAACAGAAACTATATGGTTACTAACAAAGGAACGGAAGGTGTTTGGGTGGTTTTACAATGCCTTTCTGTGCCAGATTCAAGGGTTTTTAATCAGTTGAACAGTTGAACACATTGTACAGATATCAAATTCCCCAACCAGGCCATGTTCTCTCTTCTTTTATATGCAAACAGAACAAGAATCATACTTAAGGAAGCCAACAGCTCTCAACAAATATCACAAAACATGACACAAAATGACCAAAATATGTTATTTATCCCCTGTCTCTAAAGCTAATACCTAGCATTCTTTCCTATTCACTGCATATCAGCAATCGGGTGAAAGATCCAGGACATCCATGTCTTAATGCAAATAGTGATAGCAGCAGATGGAATTAGCCAGCAATGTACAAATGGGTCCTTCTATTACAGTTTTTCTGAAAAAAATACACATGCTTATTGCTGATTTATTCTAGAGAAAATAAAAAGTCCTATATCAGACTATAGTTTTCCATGAGCTTTTCCTTTCATATGACTTTCAAACAGTCACTTCCCAACGTTCAGAATGTTACCAAGGAAACTAGGAACAATGGTAAGTCACAGCATCTTTTATTTGTCCCAGGCAAAGGCAGTGAAAACCCCATTCGAGCAATATTTCTCTTTCTTTTTACTCAGGTCTAAGACCAGCCTTCCACCTTCTTTTAGGGAACAGCTTCAGGAGTATTTTTTACTTCTATTCCTGTTTCTCTCTAGTGGATCATAACCCATGAAAGTGCCTCTCCAAACTGCAGCAAAAGGGCTGGGCACTGTGCAATAGCAGGACCCCAGATTATATTCAATCCATTGTGCACTGCTTGAGTTTGGTTCATCCACACCTGCTGTTCTTAACCAGGTACAAATACATTTCAAATCCTTTTAACATTGCAGGATTTGTCTGACACCTGATACTGCCAGTTCATAGTCTGTCCCAGCATAACAATCTTGCTGAACATTGCAGGAGTTCAAATCCCTCCAGTGAGATCTTATTCACACCAAACAAGAGTGACAGATCTTTGGCTAAATTACACTAATCCAAGTGACAGGCAGGGAAGAGTATTCTTAGTTTTATTCTGAGTCAGTTTTAGGTTTAATTTGATGCTGCTGGGTTTGTCATTAAGATACAAATTTGCATTTGAAAAAAATCATCAGGCTTTTGAGCAAACAAGTCAAAAACCACAAAATTACATATTTCTTGAAAGACAGGTGAGAGTCAGCTTTCAAGCCTCAGTTAAGTCACAGTTATGGAAACAGCACAGCAAAGCTTGGTGGTAAAAGCAGATCTATAATAGAGATAAATGCCTAAAGTAACAGTTACATTTAGTCCTCACTAACAAACATGCCTACTGTTCTGAATTTTTAAAAAGTTTGCACTTTATCAAAAACAAACAAACAAAAAAAAAACAAACAAGAAAGAGAAAAAAAAAACAACCCACAACTATGGCTTATTGTTTATCCTGTTGCATTCATTAAATCCATCATTTTCCAATCAATATATCCTAAACCTCAAAATTATCTTTTTTTCTATAACAGTAGGAATAGCCTGCACCTAGTTCTCTGGCAGTGTTCATGTACTCTTACAGGGATTATTCAACACTGCAATTGAAAAACTAATCCTAGCTAAAGCCAGTGCTTGTGCAAAAATGTGTCAAAATAAATTTGTGCTAGTAGGATTGACGTTGTCCTGATCTATGCCCTGTCCAGGCAGTTGTAACTTATTTTAGTCTGACAACAACCAGCCTGAGGATATGAAAAGTGGACAGGTATGGCTGAAGGTCCTGTGCACTATGATGGAGTTTGCTCTGCAACAGTCTCCTCAGAAATTGGATGTGAGCATACGAATGCCTAAAGCTGTACAAGCCTAAATAGGAGGCTTCCTGCATGCTACTTAGAATAAAGCTTATAAAAAAACCTCTCCTTCCTTACAGCTTCTGAAAGATGAAGTAAAGGATAAGAAGTCTGTAAAACGAAAATCACATTCTGGTTTTAAAGGACTGATAGTCTAATTGTCAGTTTTAAAATCTGCTAAGACTTCATAGCAATCTGAAGTGAATCTATTAAAAAAGTGAAATTTGAGAATAAATTGGAAAATGAGATTTTCTTATGATGAAATAAAGCTGATTTGTTGCATTTGTATCACTTGAGGTCTTAAAAGACAAATGAAAGAAAAAATACAGCTTTATAAATCCTGTGTAGAGAATAAAACCACGTAAAACTCCTCCTTTCCTTTGAATGAAGTACCACAGCAACATTATTATTGGTGTCACAAGGTGGTGCTCTTCCTTTCAAGTAATCTATTTCACCTTAAAAACGACCTCATTAACTTAGAGAGAAGAGCACACGTTTTTAGATGTACCCACATACTCTGTCACAGCAAATGAGAAGCATCTCCTCTAAAGTACTTTTTTGGCAAAAAGATGTACAAAGGTCAAGTTTCTTTTTAGATAATGTGCTTGATAATTTTCAAACATGACAACCTAGACAAGCTAACATATGACCTGCACCAAGCTCTTTTAAAGTCTTAAGAACCCTGGGTTAGCTGAGTGTTTAAAACTTCTAGTCATGTGGTTGGTTTGCAGGAAGTTCAATTCTGATACCATTTTCAACTCATTTCAAGTAATATTCTAGTGATTTAAGCACCAAATGTATTCATGCAATCAATAGTGCAGTCCCCGTGTTGTTTATTTTATACTAAATCTGTTTTATTCTATGCTCCTACTTGTTCCACTTTTGATACACAGAAGAATACATTGAACAAGCATAATTGCATTAAGGATATCAAGGAAGAGTTAGAGGGTTTGACAGCGAGATGTGAACAGTTGTGATTTTTGGTAGCCAATAATGTATTTCAAACTTGAGGGTATATAATTTTGCTCAGTTAATCCTGAAAAAAAAAGATTGTCCATCTTTTTTTCCTGATTTATCAGTCCCATGAGATCAATAGGATGGATTACATCTCCAGAACATCTATTTTCCAACTGTCAATAAACTCATAAAAAGAATACTGTATCACAATTCACAGCCTATGACTTCTTCAGATTTGTATTTTGGTGGAAGTTCCATGGCCACAGAAACACAGAATGCCTGGGGCACTAATTGTTATCATAGGATCATTCAGGTTTGAAGGGACCTCACCATGCAATATAGCACCTAGCAAGAGATTAATGATTACTGAACCTCTGAACTAAAAATGTAACTCCAAATAATATTGCGTTAAAGCACAACAAAGAAAGTGTTTGCCTTTTATGAGTGTTATAAAGCCAGAGAAATAGCTCACTGCATTAAAATTAAAATATAGCATTAATATATTAAGGGATGAGACAGCAAGACATGTAAACTAGGCCAATACAACAAATAGCCAACAAAAATCAAGCACTGCCAAAATACAGGAACAAAGCACTGCCAAAATACAGGAACATGACAGAAAATCTGGGCACAGCAGCTAAGAGATAGAGAAGAGATGGCAGGTAGCAGAAGGCTGCATGCAGTGCATACAGGAAGAGGAGTGGTGCTGCAGGAGGACAGTTGATGTTAAAGTCTTTCATTGCCTACCTACACCTGAATTGTTCACCTCTGTTCTAAGCACCCCAAACAGTCATTTACACTGAACAAGCACAAAAACAACCTTCTCCCTAATCTGATGCTGAATTAAATTTAAGTTCAGGTTTTGAAGGCACTGAACATCTCACAGGAAGTAAGTATTCAGGGCTTTAAAGCCCACTCGGAGAGGACTAGTTCATGAATATTTTACCTCACAAAATCCCCAGTTTATTTACTGCTTCTGGAATATGAAATGTGTTGTGTTTATTTATTTCCTCCCTCACGTGTCAATTCCTCCCATAGTTGAGATGGTCTTCCAGCTACCAAGGAGCACCCACCATACAGATCATCATCCTGCCATGACCAAATGCTTTCCAATTTGCCACTGCCATTTATGATACTGTTAGATCACAACGCAAAGCAGCAGATAGTGTAAACATATGGAAAATAACAACAGAATACTAGTAAAGAACAGAAAATGCAGTGATTGTGTTGGGGAAATTCCCGCTGAATTTATTAAAATCCTTCTACTTTCTCATATACAGGGAAGCTGCTGTGGGATTCCCAGTGCTCTGTAACAGAGCTCTATGGCAGCTGGGCCTCTATGGCAGAGGACAAGGTTGCCCAGCTGTTGTGGTACCTTGAGACCTGCTTTTTAGCAGGGCAATGTCAATGAAAGCTTTTACTGCCCAATGCAGCTCTCGCTATCTGGGGGAACCATTATTCTGAAAAGTCCACTTCCCAGTGCTTACATTTAGTCAGAAACAAACTTTGCCTTGTGGAAAGCTCTTTCTCAGCAGAATTGATCTACTATTGTGTTGTCAGGTGCAACTGTGCAACTTAGGAGGATCCAGCATGGACATGACATTCTGCTGCCATCCTTAATGAAACATCTGGGACTCTATAATGTTAATCCCTTGAGAGGAAGAACTATACGTGAAGCCAGGGGTTCATTATTCCCAAATTGGACTATGCCACCATATCTCCAAGGTGGACATAGACTACAAAATCCACTCTGCAGCCACCACTGACATCTGAAGAGTTGCACAATAGTAATCTAGACAGGAAGCCCAGGAACCGATGTTTCTCTGTATATCTACCAAACACCTCCAGGAAAGCTACATTTTAGGCTTAAAAATTACCAACAGAAGAGAGGGTTTTCACTAAAACTCTCACTTTTTCAAAGTAGTATCAAACAAACAAACCAAAAAAAAAACACAAACAAACAAAAAGCACCAAAACCTGACCAAACAAACAAAAACAAAAACAACAAAAAAAAAAAAAAAAGAGAGAGAGAGTCTACTGATAATTCACTATGTTTCAGCTTCAAAACCCCTCAGAAACTCAGGTCCTTGATTTGGCACCTCTGAAAAACTCCATCAAAGGCAAAATATGTCAGCACCCACCACTCCTAGAGACAGATTCCTCTTACTGTGCATGCATGTGTTCATGCTGCCTCTGAGGGCAACACAGTGGATGGCTTCGATCAACAGCTTGTGTCTGAGGGCTGGCAAGGCTGATAATGGCATTTTTAAAGAATGCAAACATGGAAAACTTTGCTGAAGTTTGGGAACTTTCACCCTTCAACGAACAACGAAGCAACAGGGATATTGACACAGCTGCCTCAGCAAAGGACAGGAGACACCGCTGCAAATATAGTTTCCCCTCCGGAGGCAGGTAGAGGAAGAACTGCATTGGACATAATTAGTTTTGCAGTGGAAAACAAATCAATTGAAAAAGCAAGTTTTCAATCCTTTGTCTAACACAATAACAGGAAGCATAACATTGATTTTGGTTTGAGGTGGATTGGTCTCTGCCACGTGGTATGTGTGTGGCTTGCTTTGTTTTATTTATTTTTTCCTGTCCGGAAGGTGACAACTTCAAATGAATTAAGGCTGTTTGCTAAGCCCTTCCTCCATACCTGCAAAAGGTGCCTCTACAAAGCTGTAGAGCAGGATTTAACCTTCAAAATCCCAGAGACTGTGGCCCTGGGTCCGCAAAGAAACCTCTCCGGGTATGACATCCCTTAGTACATCAGTCAAATCTCCCTAAAGAGTCACTTCAAGGGGAAGGTAGCTAGCCTGTGCAAAAACTCTTCTCCATCCTTTCAAGCAGCTGAAACCTGAATGCTAAAGCTTGTTTAACAAACTTGGTCAACTTAATGTTTTTTCCAGCATATCCAGAAGGCTGCCAAATTCAGACTTTTTGACCAGACAGGAAAGCAATCATGGACTTCATTCTGGGCCCATGTTTGGCCATGACTTGGTTCATGTATTTTGGAGCTCTGTTGGATTTGGTTCTTACCCAAAGTAGTGCCTGAAGGAATATCTATCACCAGCCTCTCTGAAATCTTCTCTCTCAGCAGCTATACAATGACCATCACATGCTACCAGATGACATTGCCTCTCCTCTTGCACTGTCCCTGTCTCACTGTATTTTAACTGCTTCCATCCTGTGGCAAGGTCAGGCACATTCACCCTACCTGATCCCTTTTTCTTGCTATAAGTCTGTATCAATATTTTGGAAGATTTAATCAGAACAGGAATCACAGAGCAGGAGAGATCAATAATTGATTATGCAGTTTCTTCTCCTAAACAAATGATTCACATCCACCATAGTAGTTTAGTGATTTCCACCAAGGTCCTGTGTATCTCTAAATGAAATAAAGTTCTTCTATCCAAGAGGCTAGACAATAGAGAAGTTGAGGACAAGCAGTGATCAAATGTATTCATTTTATAATTTTTAATTAAACAAAATCAAGAAGCAAACATCAGAAGAAACCACAAACAGTGTAATTATATCTCCAGCAAGCAATTCAGCCATTTCAGAAAAAAAAAAATAATACCCTACAATGAACATAGAGTCTGTCTAGAACATAGCACTGTACATTACAGAATAAGTATTACAGACCATTATGAAAAGGTCCTCTGAAGGATCTTTTTAGACTGATGATTTACACAAAGCACCAGAGTACAAGACAGCAACACTAAAGCATTTAAATCATAACCAAAATAACCACCAAAAAAACAAACACAACCAAAAACATAAATGCAGAGGGAATCAAGATGCAGAATTAAAAAATAAATTAATTAAACTCACTCTCCAGTACAAAAGCGTAGTCTGTTATTTAATCATGGAAACATACAAACATAGAATCGCCTGGTTTGGAATGCATATGAAGAGCTATGTGAGGTCACAACAGAGATCCTTTCAGGTTGATGGAATCAACTCTCAGTTCAGAAGGTAGGGAGCAGGAGCTCACCTTGCTGCAGCTTTTGTTCCACTTTTCAAAGAAAATGCACAGAAGCAACACGCCCCCACTGAAGCAAATGCAGAAAATGAATGCTGGAAAAATAATCTTGTCTACACATGTGAGCTATACTGTTACCAGACACTTGGGATCTTCATTGGTTCCTGTGCAGTCACAATGGCAACAGAGTCTGTCTATGCTTTTAACACCTGGAAAAGTCCCATGTGTTCTCAACCCCTAGTGTCAGTCCTGATTTACTCCCCAGCTTTGCTGAAGCCCACATTTCTTTCTCTGTACAGCCCTGCTGAAGAAAAAGCAGCCAGCTGTGGCTTTTCCTGTGGCTGCAGGATTCTCCAATTTGCTAATGAGAAGACAGGCAAAGTTACAACTCTTTTCTTGTCACAGAACTGCTGAAAAAACAGATACCTATTTATATCATACAGTTTCTCAAGTGGCCTGTCAGAGCTCTTGCCGTCCCATACTTTTACTTGAGTTTATCAAAGTCCAGGCACTTCCTAATATATAAAGCAGAGATTGATCATATATCACAATATATGAACTGTATTGGGCTGTCCATGTATTTGTATGTGCACTGTAATAATAAAAAAAGTGTAAAAATATGCTTTTCTGGATTGTTTCCTGTTAAATAGCTACATACATCCAGAAAGTTAGCAAATACACCTACAAACGACTATCCTACTTGCATCACACACCAAGAGCAGCTGCTTCTGACTTCTCACAGGAATTATGCTCATAACGGCTCCCTTTCTTTTTAGTCTAACAATTTCTGCTGATTCTCTCAGAGGAGGTAGGCAGTATGATAGACAAAGTCTGTCAGAAAAGATTCTCAGTGACTTAGGTCTTGAAACTTAAGAGTAATACAACATGGCTGGCATTAAACTTCATCTAGATGCAAAGCATTAACACTGAAGAAGAAATCAATTCAGAATATCTGTTCTGTGGGAAATTCCAGCACCCATTTTTATCCTACATCTGTAATTCCTACATATTCCACTCAGACTTCATCTACTTATTCCCTGCTATTTTCATAGACTAGAAATTAAGCCAAAAATGTTTTGCTTTAACGTTTTTACGAAAACAACAACGTATGTCAGTATTCCTCATACCACAATACTTAATCTAGCTGTTTTAACTAAACTCCAATCCTTAGTCTAATATTCAACATTAAGTTATATTTTTCTACAGTGACACAGTGATTCTGGGAGTTGTAATTCCTAAGTATTGCAATCCCTAGTACTCCATATAACCCCAACTCCTCAACCAGACTCCTCCTACAAAAATGCATTTACATTTATTTAATTGTAATGACAAATAGTTATATTCACTCAAGAAATCTGCCCTGTACAATAGCAAAGTAGTCTGGAGTCTTGACAATTCACAAAAGAAACCCAGTTCTAACCTGCCTTAGCCTAATTCCAGTTTGATCATTTTGCTGCAAATCAAAGATTCTTAATCAGGTATGATACTAAATCAAATATTCATTTCAGTTATCCTGAAGAAAAGTCTGTTGATTTCTAAAGCCTGCTTTGTTAAGAACAGCAACCTTGCCTGCTTACTTCTGTCATGAATGCCTCAACACTTTCCTCACTGATAGGCTCAGAGCATGGAAACCTTTCCCAGAAATAATATTGAATTCTGTTGCTCTTTTGTCTTCCGAAGCTCACTTCTCTTTGTGATATGCTCAGGAAAAGAGTGCTCATGGAGCACTTAGGTATAATAGACATGCCTTTATTTATCATTAACAATGAACATCTAGACGCCTGTTTTGACCAGATTACTCTCTTCAGGCACCCTTGCAGGCTGCACCTGCAGAGCACTTCGTGCTGTCTGACTTCAGGCACTCCTGCAGTAGAAACAGCACTGAAAATAAATAGCTAAAAATGACAATCCCTCACAGACTTATTTTGTCAATCAGAAATTATGCTGAAAAGTCAAGTGTGGGAATGGACTTAAACCCTGGCTTTGTGCTGCAGATTCTTCTCCCACTCACAGCTATGCAACCATGATGGACTTTCCTCAATAAATAATTGTTCCTCTTTCAATTTACCTCTAACTCTTTTATGGAAATATGGATCAAGTTTGAGAGGGCTTTTAACTCTCCATTAAAAATTAACCACTTGTTTTATTGATTAGAGAATTTGCAATGTGGTTGACTTTGCAGTTTGGCAGGGTTGGGTTTGTTTTAAAGAAAGCCTTATATGGATGCATTCTTTTTCTGTCAGTCAAGTGAGAACCCTGTTAAAGCACAGGATCATTTGATGGGGTTTACTTCCCACAGTACTATTTCAAATAACACTTTTATGCAATGGCTTTAGATTCTTCTTTTTTAGGAAAAATACAGATTCTTCAGACATTTCAGTGAAAGGTTTCATTTAAAAGTTAGCACTTCCAAAGAATGTGTGGTCCAATATTAACCAACATGTTTATCATCAGGAATCGTGATTTACAGAAAGTTCTCCCAAGCAAATGCAGGAAATGAATAGTATGACAGTTTCAAATTAATAATACTTCTATTTCTGCTACATCCCTAAGATTTTTTCATATGGTTTTAAAAAAACAGCATCAGAAAAATGGGTAAAACTAATGTTTATCTATCTGCACTGAGCTCAGAACAAAGGCAACTTTGAGCAGGCATTCAGTTACTGAAGGAAAACAGGAAGGACTGTAATTTTCCCCATGCAAACAACTTTCTCAAGCATGCACCTTAGGAAGCTCTCTCATTTCTGGCTGCACAGGCCTCCCATCTAACACTGATGAAGGGCATACAGATAAATTTCCTTTTCCAAGGTCTCAGCTAAATAGACAATGTCCAGATCCAAGCAGCAGCTGAAAAGAAGCAACACCCAGGGACCCCTATCTCAAAAAAAGCCAACAGTAATAAATACAGCACAGTCTGAAGAATTTGACATCCTCTTAAAAATAGTCTTTAAAAAGAGCTGGAATTACCATATGCAGACTCTGTTCTGCACGGTTGTTTGAACAATTATGTGAAAGTTAAAAGCAGTAAATTATAGGTACTTAGGTCAGTATGGGTATATGAATGCCAGCGAGAACAGGTAAGCATGATTTAGGTAGATTTCTTTCAGACAATTTATTAAACTCTTAACCAAAATCTTAATGATCATCAAATAGCTCAAGTGTTTCAAGACTTAAGACAATAATGATTGAAAAATGATTGAAGTGTGAGCAAAAGTTAAGGATAAGTTGGAATAGTGAGGATGAATCTGCCTAAAACTCAGAACAAAGAATAAATCTTGGCTTATGATGTAAAAAAAGTTACTGGTTTTAGGAACTCTGATGATTTGGCTTAAGAAATCACAGAATTTACAACCTGTCTTTACTCAGAGGTAATCTACTCCATTTTCCTGCAGGCAGGACTTGGAATTCAAGATGTCAAGATCACAATAGGTTTACCATAGGAAAAACAAGTTCCTGTTAATTTTGTCCCAGTATTGTCTCTTGCTCTTCTGCACATACTCCCACCACATGATATGCTAGACAGGTACTAGGCATTTTTGCAAGCTGGTTTGGTTGTGAAGTACAAGATAGCTGAAGAACATGTGGAAACACATAGTACATATATGAGATTAGGAAACCTCAGGAGGACACCTTTTGTTGTGTGTCCTATGAGTGTTGAAACAAAAAGAGTGAGGATGTTATAGTTTTTCTCCAAACATCAATTTTACTGGAAGATTAATATACTTATCAAAATGTTTTTATCATTAAATAGATTTTTTATTTTCTATTTTACAAATGTATGTGTAAATATATTTTAAAAGTTTATGTTCAGTTTCAACATAGACATTGCATATATAAGTTATATAAACACGTATGTGTACACGCAGATTTTCTTTTAGATCCTCCTCAAAGATGTACCATATTTGTTTACAGAGAAAAAAGCTGTATTTGAAACACATCTCTAATAGCACAGGGATAATGTGACCTCTTGACTTACTGTAGCATGTCCACCTTCTGCTTGGATTAATATCTCAGGAAATAAGTGGCTTTCAAAATGAGCTCCCTAACCCTTTTCCATAACCTCGTAGACAATCAGGAAGATCCTGAGGCTTTCTGGCCCATCACATTTATTTCCTCTTCTCCACAACAATTGACACTACAGGTGTCCTCCAAAAGCAACCACACACTACCTAACTGTATGGACAGCTCCCCACACAAACTCCAACTTCCCTTCCTTTCTTGCCCATAACCCTAGCAAAGCCACCCTGTAGATACAGGTGGGCTTGTGCAGGGATACCATCACTGTTGCTGAAAAGATTCATCAATCTTGTTATTTCATTCCTGGCTACAAATCTCCATCTGTTTCACCAGTCAGTGGTGCCTGTACCTGTTCCTCCATTTGTTACAAGCCTAATGACAGCAGTGAACAACACAGCACAAAGCCTGCAGGGAGGGGATGGGAATGCAGAACCAGGAGCAAACTTTCCCCATTCAATTAGGTTTTGTTCCCTGGAACCTGAGTAAAGGGAAGAATAGTAAAAAGGCTCAACGCTACACTACAGGCTGTTACTTTGTACACAATGGGAAAAGTTGTTTAACTTCAAGACTGATAAATGAGTATCCAAATGTCCCTTCAGGAGGCTGAACCAGTACCTGGCCAGTGAGGAAGCAGAGGGAGAAAAAGAACCACATGCCACCAACTGCATTTTTTGTTCATAGCCTACTCCTATCAAATGTTCCTGTTCTAAACTACCTTTTAAACTGACAGTCCTCTCCACACTGCTACTGCTCTGTACTAACAGGTACTTTCACAGGAGATCAGGAAATGGCAGGCTAGTGGCCAACACTGTTTAGTATTAGTTGCTCACAATGCTTACTGTACAATTAATATGCTATTGAAGGAAAATTATTGTTAAAATAATCATATCCCTCTTGATAAAATGGCTTAGAAACACAATCATCCACCTCACAAGGATTTGAAACAATGCTTATAATTCTGCATTTTTACAGGTGAAGTTATATAGGATTGTATCAGGAACAAGTTCACAGGTTGTAATGCAACTCTGCCCACAACAGGGATGAAGCTCCTGTGGACATTACTGATACAGGAAGAAGTGTTAAAGGCATAAGCAGCATAGAAGGGGGCAAAACAATACTGGAAATGCTGCTAGCTGCGTGTGGGTGCTCTCATGTCAGCACTGCCTACTGCCTGAATCATGTCATGCCAAAAGGGAGGATTTTATTTAGGAGACATGTAAATAACTAAACTGACAAATTTTATTTCCTTTTAGCAAAAAACCTCTGTAACGGATTACACAACACTGACACTGAAATTCTAGAAGTGAAATTGTTTGCAACAACAGTAACTGTAATTAATCAGGCTGCACGAATCCTGGCAAGTGAAGAATAAAGAAGTCTCTTGAAAGACTTCAGTCACAGAGAAAGTATGGCTATGGGCCAGCACACAGGCCACACAGTCGCAGCCCAGTTGACTGTATTCCAAGAGTCCTGGCCCATTCTACAGGATTTCACAGTAGAAAAACACTTGCAAGGACTGATTTGTTAGTATACAGAAGAGCACATGTACATTGTCAACACTCTACATAGGAATAATTAATATTAGGCTTTTTTGGTACATAAAAGATTCTTGATGTATTATTTTGACCCTCAGCATGTTTTCTGATGACACCAAGCTGGGTGGTGCAGTCAATATGCCAGAGGGATGGGATGCCATCCAGAAGGACCAGGGCAAGCTGGAGAAGTGGGACCAGGGGAAACTCATGAGGTTCAATAAGGTCAAGTGCACAGTCCTACACTGGGACCAGGGCAACCAGAGATATCAATACAGGCTGGGGTAAGACATGCTAGAGAAAAGGCCTGTGGAAAAAGACCTGCGGGCACTAGTGGATCAAAATCTGGACATGAGCCACCAATGTGCAGTTGCAACCCAGAAGGCCAACTGCATCCTGGGCTGTATCAAAAGAAGGCTGGCCAGCAGATCAAGAGAGGTGATTCTGCCCCTTTACTCTGCCCTGGTGAGGCCTCACCTGGAGTGCTGTGTCCAGCTCTGGAGCCCCCAACACAAGAAGGATGTGAACCTCTTGCAGCATATCCAGAGGAGGGCAGTGAAAATGATCCGAGGGCTGGAGCATCTCTCCTATGAAGACAGGCTGAGGGATTTGGGGTTGTTCAGGCTGAAGAAGAAAAGGCTCTGAGGGGACCTTATAGGAACTTTCCGATACCTGAAAGGGGCCTATAAGAAGGATGGGGAAGACTCGTTCACTAGGGCATGTAATGATAGGACAAGGGGTAATGGTTTTAACACCGAGAAGGGTAGATTTAGTTTGGACATTAGAAAAATGGTCTTTACTATGAGGATGGTGGATCACTGGAATGGGTTGCCTAGAAAGGTCGTGGAGGTTCCATCCCTGGAGACATTCAAGTCAGGCTTGTTGGGGCTCTGAACAATTTTGTCTAGTGTGAGATGTCCCTGCTTATTGTAGGGGGGTTGGACTAGATGATCTTTAGAGATTCCTTCCAATCCAAGACATTCTATGATTTTACAATTATCCAATTTCAGCTAGGCTAAGAATACTGCTGTAAAAGATTTACTGACAACAAGAGTAACATGAAACAGAAAAGCTGGAAATCATTGCCACAGAAACCTAACACAAAGGATCCTACTAGATCAGATTTATTGACTCCATGTCTCTGAATAATCCAACACCTCCAAAGGAAGAAGCCCTAGTCTATTTAGTGTTGAAAACAGGACAGAGCTAGGAAAATACAGGACACAACACTGTTATTCTAATCTTTTGCCATGATTCAATTAGTTTTGGGGAGTTTTTTTTCAGGACTAATACAGACCTAATAGAACAATTGAAATAAATATGCATTTAATGTGCAAAATGTGGATTGTTGCTGGCAATTCTTTTGGATGTTACTGTCAGGTGCATTTCCAAAGTAATTCAGTTATTTCATTACAAATTATTACATTCTATCTGAGCAGTACTTACAGTATTGTTTCACAGTCCAGCACTCGTTGGCATGAACAGAGTGCTCCTTCCTCCAAGCAGCACAGCCTACATACAGCCAAGACAGTTCACAAATGTGCTGCCTGCTGACCCAGCTGCTACAGCTCACTTAGAAACATCTGTAAAACAGTGTGACAAGTCTACCTTAAAAAAAGACAACATTGGTATACAAGAACCTTGTATTTTACTTCCCAACTACTGGTCTCTTTCCCGTTCAGCTACAGACTTCCTCTGAGGCTAGGCAAGACAGATTGCTCACTCTCTCAACTCCCAGGCAAGAGCTTAGCAAGCCAGAAGTACACATTTGTGCTTCACACCTGTTCAGAGAGAAACCCGTTGGCCCACCAGGATTGCCTCTTGGGCTTGTGTTCTGCATATTTTTTCCTTCTCAATATTACGAGAGATGCAGTGGTTCAAATAGGTTGGCACATTGTTCTGTCTTCCCTCACCATGATTCCGGTCAGCATAGGTGCTGCTAGGGAGGATGCTGCCAGGAGAGGCAAAATTCCAGCATGCTGTGAAGAATCCCGTCACTGTTCCACAAGAAGCTAGACAAGCTTGTTGGTGTGAGGGCAAAGGATGGAAGGGCCAGAGGGTAGGAAGAAGCACAGTAGAGTTCATTTTCTGATCAGATGGTGGAAACAGATCCAGGTAAAGGTGTAACTAGCATATTGATATATTTTTCATCTAAAAGTACAGGGTACTCGAAAAACAAATCAGGAGAAACCCAGAGAATCCCCCTTCCCCAGCTCACCAAATTCAACACTTGGCAAAATGCCACTCTCAGGAGAGGTGGCAGGAAAATACAGCAGAAGATTTCATGTCATCTTGCCACCTTACCCTTGAATATAGTACCATAGAGTCAGGAAAATAGTGCCTGAGCCTCTCAAATACAGGAAATACTCACTGTGTAGCAGATCCTAATCTGCCTGCGTTCTGAAATTTTAGTGACACCTTGGTTTATGTGTTAGTTCCGTCCCTCCTCTTGTTTCCGCAATAAATTTCTCTTCAGTGTACTTCAGAAAGTCATGAATGACACAGTCTTTTGTCTCACCTCCTCTAACTGTGTTGCTATGGTAAATTATATCTATGGACATTCGCTCAATTTCAAGAATTTTCATCTACAAAGCACAACATTGATATTTTTGCCTTTTTTTTTTTTTTTTTTTTTTTTTTAATGGGAGAGGAAGAGAAACAAAAGCAAACAAAGTATTCCAGCTGCTGTTTATTTTCTCCTAATTACCTCCCAGATCAAATAACTTTCCTGGATTCTATCTAATATCTTACTTCCTTCTTTATTTCAGGTTAGCATCAATGATTGTCTAGCTACTGAAGATTTTAATACATGGCAGAAAGAAAATCCTGTTGTGATTAAATCAGGAGATGCAGAAGTAAGAAGAAACTATCATCAAGCAGAGTTAGGATTTCCCTCCCCCACTTCCTTAAATTAAAACTTCTCAGACTGTCTAGAAGCTTCTTAGTACCTGAAGGTGGAGCAAAAAAAGATGGAGGAGTTGGAAGAGATGAGCTTTGTTGCAGATTGCTTTTCAGTGGTAGCTGGGAGACAATTGAGAATCATTTCCATTACTGAAAAAGAGTAATGCCACAAGGTTCAATCCAGGGGAAAGAAAAAAAGCAAACAAAACAACACTCTACAAGGACATTTCTGTTCTTCACAGATTGGAAAGGACAAAATGTCATAATCTTGCATTTGACACACTGTCCTTTTTTATCTTTAAACAAACACGTTTTTTAAAGTTACTATTATGTACAGAATTCAGAAACACTAATAATTAGCTTAAAAATAAGGAAGAAAATAGATAATGGAATGAAATAAGCTGTAAGGAGATCCATTTTGGGAATTAATTTACAATGCCAAAAATATAATTGCCAACTGATTAACACATTTTTTCTCCCACTTATGGACATTTATTTTTAATTTATTAATTTCAATGCTCATTATACCTTGATTACACTCTCTTTTAGGAGGAAATAAGATTTGGAGTGGTTTCTATTTTTTTCCCTATTTTATTGTTTCCATACAGTAATTGTGAGTATGTCATGTACTTGAATATGTTTGTACTTTCTCTCACTTGAGGTTCTATTTTGAGTTGCCTGTATTTGGGGGGAACAAACGTGTTTAAGGGCACTTGGTTGCAAATCAATCACTGAATGATAAGAGCTAATTTAAAGTCATACTAGCATCTGCTTTAGGCTTCAGAGTGTCCTTGTGGCATTGCCAATACTCTCTGTAGAGCAAGGAAGCAGCAAATAGAAAGGTTACTGATAAAATGCTCTGAAGTTGTAGGTAGATTTCTAAGAACAAAAAAGGTGTTTTTTTCCTGCTGCATAGAAATACTGCCTTGTCCTAGGTCAGCCCCATCTCTCATATATACCAGCACTTCTACAAAGCCTGTCACTGTTATTGCCTCAATGCAGCTGAAGAAAATATGAGGACTGCTAGGTGAGACAATCTGGTTTATTGGTTCCATCATTTTGAGCAAGCTACCTATGGTTTTGTTCATATTTCCATTATCTGGAAACACTCTGGGACCCTACTGAGTATTGCAACAAGATCTGCTAAAGGTTGGACAAGTATCTCTTGGGCAGCAGAGATAAACAAAATTCCAGACTTAGAAAGTTGCTGTCAACTACAGAATTGTCTACATGTAGCTTTGCAAACTGTAATAAAAGCAGACTAGTTGCACTAGCCAGAAACAAGAATCATATAATCATTTACACAGAACCACAGAATCTTAGGGGTTGAAAGGGACCTCAAAAGGTCATCTAGTCCAATCCCCCTGCCAGAGCAGGATCACATCACACAGGAACATGTTCAGGTGGGTTTTGAATGTCTCCAGCGAAGGAGACTCCACAACCTCTCTGGGCAGCTCTTTTTGAATTTCATCATGTTTCTCCCTGCCCAGCTCTCCAGCCTGTCCACGTCTCGCTGAATGGCAGCACAGTCTTCTGGTGTGTCAGCCACTCCTCCCAGTCTAATGTCATCAGCAAACGTGCTGAGGGCACACTCTGTTCCCTCATCAAGGTCGTTGATGAAAATATTGATTAGTACTGCTCCCAGTACCAACCCCTGAGGGACCCTACTAGTCACAGACCTCCAACTAGATTCTGTCCCACTGACCACAACTCTGACTTCTTCTTTTCAACCCGTTCATGATCCACCTCACTACCTGACTGTCAAGAGCACAACTCCTCAGTTTATCTACAAGGATGCTGTGGCAGACAGTGTCAATTCAGGTTGTAAAAGACCTTTAAGATCATCAAATTCAGCCATAAACCTAGCAGTGCCATGTTTCACTAAACCATGTCCCTAAGTGCCACATCTACACATCTTTTAAATACCTCTAGGGGTGGTGAGAAAGCCGCCTCATTATTTGCTATCAACAAACATACACACATCTACTATAGCTTTGCCGATGTGTGTTGTTACAGCAATATAACTTAATCAAAGATGTAAATTTTAATTTATTTGGAGACATCTCTGGCATGTTCTACAGAAAGCTAGCATTTGTCCTCTAATTTCTAGTGTGGCTCTATTGCAATAGAAGACAGAGAGCGTGGCTGTCTTTCTGTCCAACTGCGCAGCTCACAGAACTCGGGGCTGGTATGGAAAGGGTATCAGCTGCCAACATGAATATTTCCTCTGCCCACTCTACCCCACAGAGCAGGAGTCTTTGTGCAATTGCTACTGATATTAAAATCTTACAGATCAGATCCACAAAGATTTTTTAATGCTTTTCCAAAAAAGTAGAAAGCAAGTATTCTTCTAATCTGAACTCCAATTTTCATTTTTTCAGACTTCTCAAGAGAGCCAGCAACATCTATCTTACACATTTGCAAAGGGACAAACCTGAGCTTCTCACAAAACATGTTTTAGACCTGAGGTTTTGTTAAAACACCAAATATGGCAAGATCTAAGGTGAAATTGAGTTAGTAATCTTGCTTGTGTCTTTACATCTGAATTCCTAACTTCATTATATTTTATAACAACTATTATTCCTCTAGATTAATCTTACTATTGATATAGTTAGGCTTTGCTGGAATCTGGCTAAATTGTTTGCCTCAATAGTATCTTAAGGTATCAAGGTTGATAGGTTAATTGCATGCTTAGCAAAGAAGGAGCTATTTGCTTATTCCTGCATTTTTGTTTGTTTTTTTGTTGTGCTGTTTTGGGTTTTTTTTTTAAAGAGTAAGGGGAAGGGTACCTGGTTTCAGTACTGTGCCTGAAGTTACTCTTCTGAGACAGAATTAGAAGAAAGGAACACGACTACTTTCTTAATGGCAAAGATTATTTACAGATCAAGATACTAGAATAAATAGGATCTCAGCTATAATCTCTCATGTTCTTTGTGGTTTTCAGGGGATAAAAAGGCTGTGATTGTTAGGGATGTATTCAAGGCACTCAAAATTCAGAGCCTGGTACAGAAATCATAAGTGGAACATGAGTTCTTTCATTAAATTCTTGCACCAGAATTTCCTTCACCGTATTAGCTTCTACTTTTGAAGTCTATTCTATAGCATCTATCAATTCATTCAAAGGACCACAACTCACAAAGTTCAGATGAAGGTTTAAAATGTGCATAGGTGACTTATAAACCCAAGTCCCATTATCAAAAATAATGTAGGAGTTGAGATTTTAGGGCACAGATGCCTGTCCAAAACCAGAATTTCCAACCTAGATTTGTAGCTCAAGTGCCCAATTGCAACGGCTGTTCTCATCTATGCCTCTTACTTTAGTGGGTTTTTTTCCCTTCACCTGTATTACATATTTGACACTTATATACCTTTAAAAATATAGCCCTTGAGAGTAATATCAGGGTACTGAATAAGCCATATTCCATGCCCAGACTAAGGCTGCTTTTATGAGCATAGTTACACTAATAACATTACATTGTACATACAGCAAATACTTCTTACTCTGGACCAACAAGGCTGGAAATTTGCAACCACATAGGAAAATCCACTATGAGTGAAATAAGACAGACTGGTAGAAGACCAGTTTTACAAATACAATTTCATGTCACTGGAGGTTTTGTTGGAAAAAAACAGATCAGTCAGGACTTACTTGTCTATGAGTACAGAATTGGCTCTAAGACTAACTTAATTAATTTAAGTCCGTATTAGTGGACCCACTGGGCTTTCATGTGCTCTTGGAAGTGGGGACAAAGCTCTGAAGAGTTTTACAGTATAGAAATGAATCTTTATCTCCAAGCTCTACTGCAACAGGCACCCAAAGCTGTATCTCCATATCAACCAGCCTTTAACTTCAAAGATAGTCTGGCTCTAAGGCTAACTGTCAAAAACACAGGCCTGTTTCTACTTCTTTTATGATCTATAAAGAATGTGGGAATGCAAATAGTCACAAAGGGGGAACAATCAAATCTCTTTCCTCAGGGAAGACCATCAAGAGACTCTCTTCAGCAACACCTAACATATACCTGCATAGCTATGTTATGTCTCTTTTTCAGCAATAATCCCCCCTCCTTTTCATTTTTTTCCATGCAATGCACACATTTCTATCCTTAGTTTTTAAAGCCCTCTGTATGGTTGATTTAGCTTTTTCCTCCTCCCATTGTAGCTGTTTTATAGAAGTATGTTATTGAGAAAGAAAGTGTGTGTAGGTGGGAGAATGAATAAATAATTATTATTGGTATTATTGCTATTTTTGTGTTAAAGAGAGGCAGAATTTATCATAATGCAGTGTGAAATACAAGACTTAGATGAGATATGTAGCTCAGATAAATTAGTCTATTCCATTCCAATGTCTGTTACCCAATCATACTTCCTCTTTGGCCTAAATAATTTTAATTAAGCAATTCTACCTTCTGTAGTAGCCATTACCAGAAGATAATTGACTGCATCAGTAATGAAGCTTTCTGAGGGTGCTAAACAAACAACAAGGTTAATTATCTGGCAGTAATGCTTGTTATGGAAGTGCCACACTGGCCAACTAAGTTTCCTGTTCTCCTGCAGTACCCTTTCAGTAAATCAATGTAATATCCGTGGCTATACATTGTCTTTTGTGGTAGCAGTATCAGGAATGGAAACAGGAAGCCATCAACTGGTGAGGAGTGCATGGAAACCAGTACACAGAAAATACTACTTTTTATAAAACGTGTTTTATTCAACTACTAAGTTGTATTAATTTCTTTTTCTTCCCCTCCTAAGCTGAATTTTCAAACTCTGTGTTTCTGTACCAGGCACATCTACAGACAGTAGAGATGTGTTTCAGTTATAGACAGAGTCCAGAAGTTTGTGTTATCCACTATATAACCCCAGAGTGGATCTGATACTTTCATTTCACTCAGCTTCTGTTTTCATCTTTTCTCCTTCTTGACAATAAATTCACTTGCACTGAATTAATCCAATAGATCACATCTGGATTTAATTTTGTGCGTTTAAATTCAAAGTGTTGACAGTTCATATATTTAATTCTGTATCACTTAAAAGTAACATCAACCTATGTGTTTCTCTGAAGGTAAAAAGTTGGTTTAGACTCATGATAATGTTGATTTTTTTCAGTATTAAAAATAAATGCATCAAGTCAAGTCTATCTGACCTTTAACTTGGGAAAATGTCAAAAGGAGCTAGCTTACCTGGTTGGTTGGTTTTGGTTTTGTTGTTTGTTTGGTTTTTTTCCTAATACAGCTTCCCAGTTTTATAGATAGAAGAGTATGCAAATAGGATATTTTAATTCCAAAGACCACAAGGCTTTTCCCATTCTAATTTCAGCACATCCAAAAAACCAGTATGTCCTTATGTCAGTTTAAAAAAAAACAAACAAAACCAGATGTAGCTTCTCTCTGAGAACAACTAAATACCATGCACTGGCATTTAGGCATAGAAACATCTCTACAGCATTTTGGGGGGGTTGGTTTGTTGGAGGATTTTGCCACTTGATACCCTTATCTGATTGATATGTAATCCAGACACTTGCATAGAGGTGTCAAATGTGTGAAAATTCTATTTGCTCTTAGTAACTCAGCTGTTCTACACAGATCCAATTGCCAGTGACAGGTGGAAGAACCCCAGCATCCTCTAATGGTACACAAATCAAAGAACAACCCTCTCAGATGGAAATTTTGCTAAGAGTTCTCCAAAGAGGTAGGTTCTGTGGTTCTTACTGGGTTGGGAATATCACAGAGCTAACCATTCTTCTGATGTCTTGCTATTTCTCTCCTGTGTGTGCTTAAAGAATGGGAAGTGCGCATGAACAGGAATACAGAAAACTACTTTGTATTTAAACAAAATACATACAGCCCTGTCCAAAGCAGAAGTGGATACCAATAACTAGTTCTTCAAGAGCACTGCTGTTCCTTACATACACACACAGAACACTTTCTTGAGACCACAGACCTCTGATGAATTGTGAATTATCTCTGTCTTTGAACTGACTTACACATATTCCTAAAGGAATCCATCTAGTGCACAGAGCCTCGCAAGAAGATCCACTGGCAAGTTCTGCTAAGCAAGGATCACAGAAACATATTTTCCAAGTTTGAAAGTGCCAAACTTGTCTTGTTCAAGGACAGGAATTATTCCAGTGTCAAGACAGCCCTTGATTTATTGAGATTTAATTTTGCAGGAGCTCCAAGAGCTCACCCATAATTGCTGAGCCAAGGACAGTGCTTCTCACTGATGAAGACACAGAGCACCTCACTGCTCCAAACCGATATGCAGGCTAACGGCCATTACCATATGGCAGCATAAAGAGACATAAAACAGTTTTTGAGATCATGGCTAAGAACTTGGAGAAAAGTAACATCATGAAAATTTCAGTGACAAAGGTTATTTGAAATTATGCCGAGTACTTTTTCATTTTTCCTTCTCTGCAGAAGGAGGTGACCTCTTTGGGGTAAGTATCATTGCCTTTCTTTTGTTGGTAGAATACCTGATTCAAGAGGCCTTCAACCCTGAGTGGAAGCATGAATTTCACAGCAATACAAACTCAAAAAAATATTGGAAAAAAACACCCTTGCAGGTAAGCTGGGAATAAAGAGTCATCCATAAATCATCAGTATGTAGACAAATACCTACAGGAAAGGATGAAATGTTTTCATCAGGTGCTAAATTCAATCATAGGCAATCCAAAAATTCTTATGAATTCAGATTGAATTTGATAAAAAGATTTAGGAGGGGAAAAAATAGACAAAAAATAAGTAACTACTTTAAAACACCATAATATTTCAGCCTTTTGGATCAAAACATTTCTTTTTAGAAAGGCTGAAGCAGCAAAAGCATGAAATAGATCTCAAAATAAACCTACACTTCAGTTGGCTGTTAAAAGGAAAGGAAGGGAGAAAAAGTTATTTATCTGAAGATCCAATCTCACTTCCTAAAGGACACTAAATCCACTCTCCCTGATACCAGGAACCCCAAAGGTAGGCCATTATTGCCCTAAAAGCTCAGAACAGTCCTGTTTTGTTGTTGTTGCTGGGTTTTTTTTAACTTCCTCACCCTGTTTTGCAAAATTTTGAGTTCTTTCCCCAGATGTCCAAAGTTTGCTGCAGCGTTTGAAAACATTCCCATGTTCTCAATTCTTGTCCCAGAGATTCTCATCATTAGTGATCAGGTGCTTCAATAATGACACAAGTGGTCCAAATTTTGATCTAATCATCTGCTGTATTACACAGACTTTTGAGTCTGTTTCTTCTCAGCCTCAGCTGTGGCTTTCAAGAGACATAATGCTTTTGAACAAGAAGTAGTCCCTCAAAACATCCTCTGTCAGATTACTGAAGAGCTACTGATCCCTAAATTCAAAAGTTATGAGCACATCTAGACAGTGACCATAGCTTTGGTCTGTTTCTCAGTATAATCCATCTGACTGAATATAATATTCTACAACATATACTTCTAGCTTAGGTGTGAGATTTCCCCTTCTGATTGAAATGCAGAAATGAGCATTCTGATACCATTCATACCATGCTAACATGAACATAAAAAACAGTCAACTTGAGTCACATCCTAAAAGTGTTTATGTCCATTGAGTGCCAGGGAAGGACAGGTGGTTTGCTGAGTCAGGTTAGATGAATCCATCCCACCTGCTACAGTAGCACAAGAAGAGGGTGGTAGAAAAGAACAAGAGGTTTGGCCTCAGTCAAGACAGTACGGCACCAGTCAGAAACTCAGTGATTATCTCTACATCCTCATCTTCACCCTCTGTTTCAATTTCTGGTCTTTTTTATTATTATTATTTATTTTTCCTTCTTTGTCTCATTCTCTTTTATTTTAAATGTTTTCTGTTAGAGCATGCCTCATCCCTTAGACAGCTTTCTTGAAGCCTGTCACATCACTGTACCCTTTAACATTTCATTCAGAACAGAATACATTTTTGTACAAGGCCTCTCCAAAGGCATGTCAGCTGTCACTTCCACAGAGTTCACCCAGGATGACTGAAGCATTCAGGAAAACAAATAATGTCTTCAGCTCTGGTCTTAAAATAGGAATAGAGAATTTGTTGTTCCAAATAAAAGTTACAATAGCTTGTCCATAAAGAGATAGCTGTAAGGGCAAGTGTGATTCTAATGAGGGTTTTGGTGAAAAATTAATTAAAATTTGGCAGTTTGGACACTCAGATCTGACATGCTCTCAGTCACATAATGGTTTCTTTGAGCCTTATTGAGAGCTACCTCAAAGCCTTAGATCTGCAAAAGCAGGTCAGAAATACTGCAGCACTTCTGTGGGCAGGTGGGCCAGGTTGTTCGGCTACTAATGAAGCAGCAAAAAACAAGTGACTTTCCAGATGTCCATTAGTTGTGAGAAGTTCTTGTCTGCTCTAGTCATACAATGAGTTGTACCTAGCTCCTTTTTTTGTCCAGACTTAGTTTGTCTCACAGACATGAATACAGAGAAACTCCACCCTCTTAAAACATTAGCCTCACATCTATGCAGCCATCTCCAAAATGTTATGTTTTGTGCTGACAATGTTCTTTTGCCCAAAGAAAAGACAGATCTAAAGCTAAGCCTTGAAAAAGCATAGCACAACCTTGAACTGGTAGTTTCACTGTTTAGAAGGACTTTGAAGACAGAGATTTTGAAGCCTGAAAAAGGTGTTGGAACACATGATCCAACCTTCGGCACATTATACTCTACTATATTTCATCCAGGCATCTCATGTTTCAAATCACAGACTGCACACCCTAGCCAGGTAATCAGCCAACACCAAAGGAAGGTGTGGGAGATGGTGTCAGAGTCTAAAAATGGACCCCAGACTTAGGAAAAGGCTGTGTTGGACTGTTTGGACAATTGGCCTAGAAACACCTCCCCATCTCCGGCCAGAGTGTAAATGACAACTTTTAATTGCGAGATGCAGCAGGCCATGCTGGTTTGTACCCAAAAGGTCCCCAGTTCCATGGTGACAGATGAGCTGTAAACAAACACTTAAAATAACATTAGTGTTGGCTGATTTTGAGGGGAATGGGGAAGGAAGAGGACAGAAATGTGTACTGTTGTATTTAGCAGCCGATTCTATCACATCCTTGGAAAAGATAATTATGGTGGAAGGGTCGGATTGCAGGAGTACTAACTTCCAAAATCTTGTGTGGCTTGTTCATAGGCTCTCAAACCACAAAGCTAGCTATAGTAAATGGATTAAGCCACTTGAGAGTGAGAGAAGGGTAGGGAAGGAAAACAAGGGGAAGATTGAAAGATGGAGCTGCTATTTCCTGCTTTGCCACTCCACAAGAACTGCCACCACTTCAGCAGCAGCAAGAAAGTTCAGTAAGAGTTTTGTATGAACATATGAACTTCAAGCTTTTTGCTGCAACATTGAACAAGCAATACCCAAGAACCCTTGCTTCCTTCAACTTTCTCCAAGAGCTATAATGAAACAAGAGACAAGATGGACATAGAGAACACAGGAGTTAAAAATTCCAGTGGAGCAAAACAGAGGACTCAGGTATGATAGCATAGAGAGCAATGTGAGAACAAACATCTAAAGTCCCTGATGGGAAAAACCCTTTAGGAAAAAAAAGCTAAGCAAGGTCTGTTTTGCTGGCATGAGGTGTCCAAGAAGATGATAAAAATGTTACTGCCAAGCAAACAAACAAACAAACAAAAAGCAAAGTAGAGCATGTCAAAACCAAATATTTCAGGCTTCTCTATTGACAAACTTAAGCATTGTCTGCAAAATATAATAAAAAAAATAGGAATTTAGACTGCCTGGACATTGTTTTCTGTTCAAATAACACACAGATAAACTTCCCTAGTTTAAGTCATTTCATCCTCACACTATCATCTTCCAGATCATCATGGAACGAAAGGTCAATTCCATATAGACAAAGAGGATTATACTAAATTATACTTTGCCTTTCCTTACATCTCAGAATCAATTTGCCTAGGAACTCCACTAGGGAAAAACTGACCTTCCTTTACCAAAAATAAGTGTAACTCACTTTTGGAATCTGATGGCACAATGCAAAGGAAGTAGCAAAACCATATTAAGGTCTCAATGCATCTGGAGATACAAGCACTAATAATCTTTTCAGAATGGGCTAACGCACATTTGAAATTAATGGGAGCACAAGGTCTAAATGCTTGTAAAATGAAGGCCTAGGCCTCTAAGGTGAGAGGGTTTTGGGTGACCTGCACACAAACACAGCACAAACATTTCCACCAGACTGGTATTCCCAAAGAAAGGAAAATATTTTCCCCTGCCATCTGCTGAAAACAGAAAACTCAGATTGCTGCAACACATGGTGGCACCAAATGGAACCACAGAAGTGCCAGAATGAATGGCAGCAACTTTGGAGATTTGTAAACACTATAACGTGTTTCATGTAAGGAAAGATGAGGAGACAGACACACAGAGGCAGGAATCTAGCACACTTTATACTTTTCTTAAGCTTCATCAGAGAACCACGTATTTCAGTCAATTATAGAAACAAAGCAAAGGGGAAAAAAAACACAGCCCAAGAGTAAAGATATGTGTGTTAAACCTATTACTCCCCTGCAGGATATCGAGAAATATCTTTTGATGTGACTGTCACAACACAGCTAGGAAAACAAAGCATCAGCTGCCAGGAAGGTTGAAAATAATGCCTGTGGATAGTTCTTAAAAGGGTGTTTTGATCCTAGGATAAGGCAAATCATAGAATCACAGAATGGGTAGGGTTGGAAGGGACCTTAAAGATCATCAGGTTCCAGCTTCCCTGCTATGAGCAGGGACATGTCCCACTAGACCAGGTTGCACAAAGCCCCGTCCAACCTAGCCTTGAACACTTCCAGGGAGGCAGCATCAACAACCTCCCTACAATCATAAATGATAAAGTATTTATTGAATTATACTAATTCCACAACATCAGTTTGCCCAGATTAAAGCTCAGTAGCCCCCAGCCTCTAAAGGCAAGAGCACATCTGGGCAGGGCAGGTCAAGGCACCAGCCAAGCTCAGAATCTAGTCAGCCTCTACCAGGAGCAGCACACTGGGCCAACCACTACTGTGCACTTGACCTGACAGAACAGAGCAAATGGTAGCTTGTCTCTCATGGGCAGGGGTAGAAGAAAAGAGGAAAGGGTAAACAGAAAAGATCACATGGCCAAAAACTCCACATGATAATTAAAAAAACCAAAACCAAGTGTTTTCAAAAACAAATACATAATTGAAAGGCAAGATGCTTAAATATAAGTGACTTCTTTTTACCAACGAAATTCACTTAGATCCATTATATTTTTTGACTCTTGTAATTTTACCATTAAAAGTATGATGCTGAACACATCCGAGAGGAGGTTTATTTCTTAAAGTCTCAAAAAAAGCAAGTCTGCATAATACTCTTACTGGATATTTTCTATATTTCATTTCTAAAACTAGCAAGTTTGAGCACAACACAGTTTTGAGGTTTGTGACAAAGTGAGGATCATGATCTCATTAGCTCTAATTTCCCTCAAGTTACTTGCTTTCCCTACACCATGCCACAAATTCAGTGACTTATAGCCTGTTAATCAGAAAAACAGGTTTGCTAGAGAGGCTGCATCATCACAGAGGTCTCAGACTGTTTGGACCATAGACCATTGCCAAGTTTTTCTTTCAGAGCATAATGTATCTTCCCCACCAACTATTTTAATTTGCAAGCCCAAACCATCTATTGAGGAAGGATTCAAATATTAACTCTCTTCAAGCTCACTAACTGTAGGAAATTCCTGCCATAGTTACTGCCAGCTTTTCTTCCCCCTTCATACAAGTGGGATGAAATGTTATGTTCTGCTGATGCTGGACACAGATAGCTCCAATTAAGGGGACAGGGAAAGACATGCTATCAAGGACAGTGCAGGAAACAACAAGAGAAAGGAAGGTGGTTCTCATTTAATAGCCAAGCCAAGGAAGAATCCTGAGGAGCTTAGTGCTCAGGGGCCGAGACCAGTATGGAACAAGCTACCAAGCCCAGTGTACGTCTGGGTACAGTGAAACACTGCCCTAGGTGTAATAAAACTTATTATGCTGAACAGTGTCAAGTAAAGTTCCTGGCTAGGCTAGCTGCAGATTAATTCATTGCCTTTGGGGGTCTGAACCCATATGAGAAACGCATACTGAAAAAATGAGAAAGTGCTTCCTTCATTTTGCCAAAATTACAACACTCGCAGTTATGAAGATGCCTTTATCTTCAATAATATTTCATAATTCAGCTCTCTTAATAAAATAAATTAATAGGACAGTTACTTTCCTACCATCAAGCAGTATTTTTTTACATATTCCCACTTCATTAAAAATACAAATAAGGTAGCATCTTTACATACAAATCACACATTTAATTGACAAAAGATAGCTTGTCTTAAGATGGGAGGAAGAATTGGTGATCAGTTGATTGTTTACCAACTCGATATAATTCAACCAGTTGTGGGCAGTGCAGAAAAAATAATTTTAAAAATTGGAATTATTAAGCACCATTAATAAGTCCTCAACATTAATTAAAACTAATTCTCCCTATTTTTGCAATATAATCAAGCTCTCAGTAAATGTTTCACTGAAATATCCTGATTTTAACAGTATTTTCTTTTGGACTGAAAAGGGATGCAAAATAGACTATGCAAAAAACTTAGTAAACATTTGGGTTTTCTGATTTCTCTCTCATTTAATTTACAAAAAAGTCTGTGTACAAAGAAATTATGCCATTTTAGAAAAGTTGCGTTACAAGTTTAATTTTTTTATTGTTCACTAAGAGTATCTGGCAAGTAAGTGAAGAATTGGCCATTTAAATATGGTGAAACACTGTCTTTTTTGCACATTATTCTCAATACAACACAACAAGCTTGTGTAGGAACTCAAGTCAACACAATTAATCTCATAAAACAGACCTTTGATCAGATTAATGAGAAGAAATATTATATATAAAACATTTAAGCATGAGAAGTCTCAATAAATTAACTGAAAAATAAGAAAAATAAAATAATTATTTCATTTACATGAATAGAAGCAGGATTTCATCCCAAAATTTGACTATATTTGTAATGACTCTCAGTCTTTTAGACTGCAACTTCACCTCTCAGTAATGCCCAAAAGGATTTCTGCTAGTCATTCCTTCTCTGATATATAACATTTCTCACATTTTGTCCTCGTAAGTTCATCAGTGACTTGGCTCTGTTTCACAGTTCTGCCTCCTCCTTTTTGTACTCACTCTCAGGAAGAAATAGTATCTACTTTTAGCAACAATAATCACAGTTTTATATTGGATATGTAAACCATGGTTCTTTCCACTTAAAAGAAAGAAAACATGGATAGTAAAACAATGGAAATTATTTAGAGAAAAAAAATCAAGTGCAATATTACAAATATTCCTATACTTCTTGCCTTATTCCAGTACAATTATCTGAACATTGGCAATAAGCAAATCTGCACTTCTTTAAAAAGTGCTTTGCTTAATGCTGAATACAGTTACTGATCCCCTATGAAACATGCCAGTATTGAAGGGATTTTAGGTCATTTGAGTCTTAATCCATACCATTCTCTGGGAATAAAACTGAAGGTAACTGACTCTGGTGGCAACAGAGACCACATATATGAGGAAAATTAAGCATTTTTTTTCAAATAAATAATCTAAATAACTATGGAAATACATGGCATATTAAAATATATTACAAGAGTCAAGGTTTTTATTCGAAGCAGTTGACACTTGAAGAATTTCCCTGGATTCTCAAAACACTTGGAAAATAAAAATTATGTTCACAATTTCAAAATCAAGTTTAGAGAGCCCACACTATGGTCCAGGCACAAAACACTGAGATGAGCAGAGTACATGGGTAACCTTGAGAAAAAAATATGTACCATTCCAGGTGAAAACTGCTATGGATTTCACCTTCCAAATACAGATCAGGTAACTACATGCCCATTTTTTGTACTAGCCAGCTAAGCTGGCCAAACACAATAGTAGCTAGCATAGTACTATGTCAAGATGATGAAAACCTGCTAAAAGAGCAAATATGATCTCCAGACAAAGACCAAATAAATGTAATCAAGTCATTGACTGAGTCAAGGTGCCTGTGAAAATAATACATGCTGCACCAGAAAGCAAAGGTGGAGCATCTCACACCTCGGGCTATGTTTTAAAGACAGAAAGGTCAGTGGCTCATCTGGCTCAATGCTGAAATCAATCAAGCAATCCTGACTGATGCCAGCTGAGAATCCTACTAATGAAGAGAGGGAAGTTTTCTGATTTACTTTCACCTGGGGAGCTGCCCTAAGAACTAGTCTTTTACAATTTAATGGCAATGGGTATGCATATTCTGTTACTACCATGTAATGTTAAACTTACGGCATCACTCTCCCAGCTGGCCACTCAAAGTCTCTGGAGGAGACTGTAACAATGCAGCACACTTCAGACTGCAGAGTTGAACACAAGGTTACATTGCAGTTCTTGCTATTAAAATATTATATCTGAAATTAATGCATTACACCTTTCAGACTAATGTTCTCTAAATCAGACTGAATTTATCCACGGGTATTTTAATGCAAAAATACATCCTCACAAGCAATGTAATGATCAGCACTTTTCCCCCAGATGCTGTAATATGGAATAAAGCCTAAGCAGTAGTTAATATTTATGAATTGAATGAGTTCCTGTTAAAACCTAAATAATAAATATATATATATATATGGGATTTGAACTATAAAAGTGTAAACCTAAACCCATTTTATAAAGAGACTTTTACATACATATGAATTATGAGCTTTGATCAAGTGCTAATACATTGTTTTAGTAAACCCAAAATTAATAATCACACAGGTCTAAAAACTTATGTATTGATCAATGCAATTTCTAGATTAGCTATATACAACAGAGGAAGTTTCATTTTAGTACATTAGGGCACCTTTGAAAATTGATCGGCCAAAACTTGATCTTGTGTCCTACAGTTGCTAACAATGCCTTGTTTCCACTCTCACGAGTGTTTTCTCCCATTAGAATTCAGAGAAAGCGTTAGGCACAGAAGGGAGCTCTTTGCAAGATGAATCAAAATGAGAATAAATCTTTCTTCCAGTTTTGGGGGAGGGGGGTTGTGTTTTGATTGTTTGTTTGTTTTTCCCCTGGCTAGTCAAGAAGCTGCCCTAAACTTGTTCATTATAGTAGGGCAGGAATGAGAGAGGATAAAACATGGCACTTTCCCCTTCTCTTCAAGTAGAGGCTGATGGTGGAAGTGTTGGAACTGGCAGTTCAAAGTATCATTGTCCTCTGTTTACCTAGAACTTGGCGCAGCACAACTACAGTCAAGAGAAGCAGAAAGACAATCAGCAACAGGGCATTTTAAGGTGCTGAGAAGCAGGAAACATAAACTAAAGGATAGCATGTTCTCCATAATAAATCCCAGCATGTTTTCTATGGTTAGCTGCAAAGACACCAGGCATGGTACTCCATAGAACACTAATTCATTTTACACACCAAGAACTTGCCACATTTTGTTTGTCAAGGGTGAAGGCATTATTTTAGAGGATATTATCTATCTAATCATCTAAGACATTTAATATGCGTTTTTCTCTCTCTTCCTACTAAAAATATAAGCCTATTTGACTTCATATCTCTCCCACATATGAGCATCAAGGAAAACAGAGCAGCTTGACAAAACTGTAGATAGAGCAGAATTTTTAACTGAACGAAGAACGCATCAGCAAGCTACAAGCAAATAATTTAGCTCTGGGCCTGAGGCGTTACCTTTATTCAAAGAGGCATAATTGATAAAGAATGCTAGTGGAGTCATTTACAAAATGTTAACTATGCAATAGCAAAACATCTTATTACAAAGCAAGATAATTATTTTACATACCAGAACCTCAAAAGTAAATAGATGAATGCAAAGAATCTTAAAATATGTTAGCAGATTAGTGGGCGGATAAAAGATATTGGAGGTAATATAATCCCTCAAAACATTTTGGGGGGAAAGTAAAAAAAAAAAAAAAAAAAAGTAATGCTCCAGCCTTATACTTTATTTGCTTTCATTTTCTGCATCAACTCAAAACTTCTCTGCTGCACTGGAGAGCCTTGCTGAAATCCCTGTTTAACATCTTCATTAATTATCTGGATGATGGGGCAGAGTTTGGAGGTGACACAAAACTGGGAGGAGTGTCTGATAGACCAGAGTCTTGTGCTGCCATTTGGAGGGACTTCAAGAGGCTGTAGAACTGGGCTGACAGGAACCTCATGAATTTTATCAAGAATTGCAAAGTCTTGCACTTGAGGAGGAATAAACCTACGTACCAGAATGTGTTGGGACCCCCCCAGCCCAGAAAGTAGCTTGGCAGAAAACAACGTGGGGCACCCAGTGGACACTAAGTTGAACATGAGCCAGTGATGTGCCCTTGTAGCAAAGAAGTTTGTGGCATCCAGGGCTACTGGGTGACCCTGCTTGAACAGGGGAGTCAGACAAGATGACCTCCAGAGGTCCCTTTCAACCTCAACTATTCAATTATTATCTAATATAGACCTCTTTACTCCTCCACATAATAAGGCAGCTCCATTTTAGGCACATGTTCAAGCCTCAACTGAAAGCCATATTACCTGTGTCTCTCATCTACATTTTCCTCTGATTCTGCAGTCAAAGAACAGAGTGGTGTTTCTACCACAGCAGCTTTTCAGTTGTCTTCTTTAAGTTAGTAAGATAATCACTAAATATCTTCTGCCTGCCTGCCTCCCTTACCTCTCTGCCCCAGCTGGATAATTTAGTAACCCATCTCTTCCACTGGGATTGATCTTTAACACCTTTGGAAAGTAGCTTAACAAGCATCAGGTCTCTAAGATATTCTTTAGAGACATAAGTTTTCTTTTCACTGCTTGTAGCTCTATACTGATATGCGTTCTTCAGTGCTATAAAAGAACTCTGCAGAGCTGGTACACATCACCACTTGTCTGTCTGAAAAATAGGATGTTTACTCTGCCAGGAACCACATGGCTGACCAGGAATTAATTTGGAATCATTTCCTGGACGAGGCTGAGGAAAAAGACAAGCAGGACTAATGTACAGCAGCATAATTAATCACAGTTAATTGAATTTTTATTTATTTTAATGTGGTTTATAGCTCTCAGTTAAAAATAATATGTGAATTAGCATTTTAGATTTTGTTTCATTCTGTTTTGTTCAAGCAGCTTCTGTCTATTTATTCCCTCATGGTGGCATTTCCATAATGTAAACCCTTAATTTCAGCTTGCTAAATGTAAGTAAAGAGGATCTCTTGTGGAGTTGTTCTGTGATAAAGAAACCAGAAATTAAATTAAAACACATACCAGCAGTCTCATATGAGATCATGTTCTGTTGAACTGCTGAGGATGATGAAAAGCAGCAGAGCTTGGCATAGCAGTAACTGTGGAGGAGGTCAGTCCATGTGTCTAACATCTATTCTTGACACCAGAGACATGCCAGGGAAGCAGAGAGAGTGTAAAGAAGGGAACAGGAGCTCTATTTCACTACCCTAATCTAATAAGAATGCATCTACCACAGGCAGAATTCAGAGCTTCTCAATAAGAGCACCAAGGAGCTTGGGGGCCATCTGTTAGCACTGGTTAACAGCTCTCCAGGGCTGTCTCTCACATAGAAGAGCATCTGGCCAGCTGGCCTTTATTTTTTTCCTAAAGTAACCTTATCAAAATCTTTTAACTGATATCTACAAAACCGCTGCTGGTCTGTCATCAAGACTGGCCAATCCTTATTCTAATCCAACCTCAAACTTCGATAGAAAAATGGGAGGTAGGAGAACTTAATTTTCAACAAGTGTAATCACATAAGTTTAAAACTACCAAACTGTAAGTGGAAGTTCATAATCATCATGTGCATCCACACATGAGTATAGTGACTTTTGCTTTCCCTCACTGCTTTCTCCATAGGCAAGATGCATTAAGACAGACACAGTTCCTACACAACCTGTCCACAAAGACAAACCATACCATGATATGGCAGATCAATTCAGTGATAAGCTTAAAGAGAGCCCATTAATGCCCAATTTTAATACTGACTGTTGGCTATAGCAGCACAGGAATCTTAGCTGTATCTTGTATAACAGGGAGAAGCTAAAACAGCATCTTCATGGTTGGATGGTTGAATTTCAAGCATAGCATACTTGACAGTGGGCTTTATGCTGCTTGCTAATGAAATATTGGTCTAAAGTATCAATGCACAGTTTAAGTGTTTTACCATAGATTGACTTGCACACGATGTGCACACTCAGATGTATACATAGTTTGCTATGAGAAAATTAACATATTACCCACATCTCAGATTTAAGGGAATAAAAGTCATCTGCCATGGGACTGATTCCAGACACCACAAATGAATGAGGTCCATCATATTAAAGCTAAATTCAAGACTCCTGCATTGGGCTCAGATAACTGGGGTTGGTACTGACACAGTGCACAGATGGAAGGAATCATCCCCCACCATCTGGAAAATTTGCTACACCTGTAGCTACAGCTGCTTTGAAACACACAAAAATACATATATTGTCTGCTGAAGAACAAAGAAAATAAAGGTTTCAGTAATGGCAAAATTTCCAGGTTTATATATTTTTGATGCCTACTCCCTTCCTTTGAATCTGATTCCATGCAGGAGGCTCCCTTCCTGTAACTAAAATCATCAAAAATGAAGCTGCTGAGCAAGTGGAGAATTAGCCTATGGAGGAGGGAGAAGCACAAAGTGACCTCTGCACCGAGTAAAGATGGCAGATAATGAAAAGATGCATGTATGCAAATGGCAGGTGTTTTCCTAAACCTAGAACACATTGTTATGCATCCAAACTGATTTGATTTTAAACCATTAAACAAATCTTCTTAGACATTATGTTTTTAATGCTGCCAAAAATATAAATGATACAAAAATATGCATTACAAAATAGATATACACATACATACAAAAGAGTATATTAAAATTGAAAGTGGAGAGAATTTCTTATGCAGAAAGTCAAAATAAAACATAAGAAAGCATAACCAAAATACTCTGATTTGAATCACTTTGCATGTTGCGCGTGACAGATTAATAAAATTGATATCCATACATCTTCACTGTCAAAAACAGATTTCTCAAACTAAAACTCATTCATCAGCAAATTTGGGGCAAGGCCACTACGAAGTAGATGAAATCACGCTAGATTAAACTCTGTGATAGCAGCAACTCCAATCAGTCTGTTTAAAAAAAAATATGTATCAAAGAAGTAACTTTCACCAAAAATTACTTTGAGCAAAGTGAGCCCAAACAGTCAAAAAGCCTAACCAGTTACTGCTCTACAGCTGCACCAGGAAAATCTCCCTGGCTTTGCTTCTTCATGCCTTAAAGCAAAGCAAACACAAGAGCTTTTGAATTATTCTGGAAGAAACTCAGTTGCTTTTCATGGTATGTCCATATGCTACAAACAAAACTCTTCAGGGCAATTTGGGAATCCTGTGCTAGAATATGACTGGCACCAAGTTCAAATGACATAGAAACCAGTAAGAATTATGGACAGAGAACTCACAAAAAGACAACAAAGACAACAAAATGGCATACCAGTTATTCTCTCTCAGATCCCTAGACAGAGGTGTCCATCATTGGGGATTACTAAAACTGTGACAGCATTAGACAGAGATTGACAGCTGTCTGTTGTATAACTAAAAGCACAAAGCCAGCATGCGTTTTTCTAGCTTCCAGCTGAGAGGAATAAACAAAGCAGCCAAAGGAGTGTACAGTCATTAGTGTATAGATTATGATTGACTGAAGCTGTGTGAAACTTCTGCAGAGAAAGCCCCAAACAATCCTGTGCTGCCTTCATGATGCCTAGCTTTGAATTTAAACTGGAAATACACATTAAGCTTACTAAAATGTTCAGAAAAATGGGCTAAACTAGAAAACAGGATTGGACTGCGTTATTGCTTCAAATATGAACCAGATTTAAGCTCATCAGGGCTGTATAGATTTTCAGATCAAACAAACTGAATTTGCCTATGAAGTTTTACATTTATTTTTTTCCCCTGTTTGTTTTGCCTGAGTTTTACCAGGAGTCTGAATAAAGACCAAAAAACTAAACATTAATATACATCTATATCAATAGCCACACTACATCACTGAGAAAACACTGGCAGCTTTGGCACAACTATGAGTCACCTACCTTCTTATGCACAAGAAACTTGGTCAGTCAAGCTCTCCTTTTCAGAAGAATACTATCCAGTGACTGGCCTAAAATGGAAAAAAAAACAAAACAACAAAAACAAAAAAAAAAACCAAAACAAACAAACAAACAAACAAAAACAAAAAAACAAGCTACAGGTTTTTAAGCATTACTGTAAATCTCATCTGAGGTAGAGCATAACGGGGCTCATTTCCTCTCATGACTGCTATCCCAAGTGGAAGGGATTGGGAATCTTCCTATACTAGAAGACTTTTTCCCCACTTAATCTTCTGTAACTTGGGAGAAGTCTTAGATCAGTCATGCAAGGATTATGATAGTGAATACTTCTCACCTTCCACAACCTCCAACATTCTGCTCCCTGCAGGACAGTCTGGATACCTGCTGGAGGGAGAAGAGAAATTTCCTTCCATTTGGTGAGATTTACTTTGATACTACCTTTAACTCTAATAAGCTTTGTGTTTGTATTTAGTTTTGGTATTACCGTAATATGCCTAACAACTAATATGTACTCTAGACACAGCCTTGTCTCCATTATGGGATTTATTTTTTTAAACAAGTCTTTGCACTCAGGCATAATTTACTATTGAAAAAGTCTTGGTCAGGAATCACACCTTCAAGACATCACTTTCCTTTCGTGGTACCTTGCCCCATTTCCCAACATATGTGAGGTTAGGACTATAGAAAATAATGCATCCTTTACTAAACCTGTCATCCAATCTCAGAACCATTCAGCTGAACCATGGCACTTCACATTGTTACTGATGTGGTTAAAAAGATAGTCAAAGTTGTAATGTCCAGAAATGGTGGATTAATAAACATCAGTAAAATGGCCAATGTTTTGCCTGGGCTGATGTGTCCAGTGCTGCTACTGGAAATCAAGCTATCACATGCTTGTAATTTCTTTATGATTCAGAGTTCTTGAAATACAACAAGTAATAAAAAAGGAAAGGCAATGGACACAACACAGTAGATTTCCAATGCTGGGAAAAAAAATCATCACGCAAACTGCCAGACATTAGAAAAAGTTGCCCAAGGAAGTTGTGGAACCTTCACCCTTGGAGATGTTAAAAACTCAACCAAACAATGCCCAGAGAACTCTGAGCTTCACTGGCCCTGCTTTGAGCAAGGATTCAGATGAAATGTGCTCCAGGGCTCCTATCTAGCATGAATTATTGTGTAACTCTATGAAAGCCATCTGAGAAATTTTTTGTGCTAAAAGTAACAGCAGCAAAACAAAGAGAAATCCCAGAACTCTTGCCATTTATTAATTTTTAGTGAGCTGTTTATTAATCCTTCCCAAAAGATTTCAGGAACATGTAAAATCACCGAAATAAGACTCCTCTTCACCAGGTCCCACTGCAATTCATAGCCTATCAGAGTAGGATTTCTCTTGAGATTTCATTCCTGTCTCAAGTCCTGAGCACTATCTCTCAGTAAACATCGGACAAATCTGAGAATGCAGATTAGAACTGAGTGGAGTTTAATTTATAGGATGTCTTCACTGATCCCTGTCTTTGAATGGATACTGAAGCACCTGATCTAGTCCATGCCAATTGGCATGGGAATACATACCAGTTAACCCTGGGGAACTGAAGGCTTTCTCTAACCAAAACTGATACCTGCCAACGAGTAGATTCATTTACTGACCCAGCCATCACAGGACGCTACCAGATTTATTCTCAGTTATGATTAAAACACCAAGTGAATCCAAGAACCTTAACAATCCTTCTGGTTGAAATAACTCACTCAAATACAAACTTAATCACAAACAGTATTTTAATTTGTATGGAAATCCTGGTTTGAAATGTGTTAGGAAGAAGTGTTACCTAAGGTCAGGCCAGTTTTCATTATCCATACAGATAATTTTATTGATTGTTATAATCTTAATTTCAACATGCCAAGTACAGTCTGCACTAACTGCAACTCACTTGACATTTTTTAAATAAACTTTTTCATGTTTGGAATGCTTGCCTTCATTAGTTACATATGCAATTACTGAATATAAGATATTTTTGTAGAATTCATCCCCCAAATAACTTGAGTGACATTATCCATGAATTCTCACAAAGTTGTTATTTCATTTCATTGCTAAGCATGAGGTAAAGCACATTTATTTATTTCTCCATAAATTTGTTTGGTTTTTAATACAATAACATTTATTACAATCTCTGTTTTCTGCAGAAATGCCTATGACACAAGGAACCATTCATTCTCTCCTGTACAAATAAAATACTGACAATGATCTTCATTAGGAAGAAAATACAGCTGTTCTATTTCAAGAAAAAGAGTTTTCTTTAAAAGTTACTGTAATGAATAATGTGGTGTTTGTGACTAACTCCTTCCTTATTCACTGTTTTCATTTGGACTTGGTAATTACAATCCATTGCACATTCATTTACGCTACAGTGGTGGCACAGGTGATTTATAAAAATCAAATCTAAAATGCTATGGATAGTAGTCAAGAGGCAGACATGAATCATGTTTCACACAGTCAGAGAATTTGCTACGATTATTTAATTAAAGATTTGCAGTCAGACCTTTCTTGCTTTCATAACTTCATGAATAAAGCACAAATTAAATGTGAAGTTTCAAAGACTGATTTTCTGAGAAAGCTCTTCCGCCAATTACTTAGGAAAAGAGGTGCAAAGTATTTTACAATATCCCAGAGAAGATTTCAGAACACAATGTCCTAGACAGTAACATCAAAATGTTCTTACATTTAAAAACAAACTAACAAAAAACACAAAACAAACAAAAACAAAACAAAAAATACAACAAGCTCTTCGTTCAGGTTCAGAGCTGTTAGGTGAAAGCTTGTCTAGCTTCTAATTTGTATTTCCTTGCCTTTCAAAGGTTTTCTTTAGTTTCTTGCTTGTCAAACAGTTGTATACTTTCAGCTGAATTAGGAAAAATCTGCTAAGCACTAACCTTCCATTGAGCTATTTCAGTCAACAGGAATTTCATCAATATATTTACCAATAATAGAGTCAGGGCAACAGCAGGCAAGATTTTAATAATCCTATCTCTGAGAACAGATTTCAAGGGAGCCCTTAAAACAACTATGAATGTACTGTCAATATGGGGTTTAATTCTTAATTCACCTACTGATTTAATCCTTCAATAGATATTAATGAAACAAAAGTGGGCATTACAGGGGAATTTCTTCAGATTTTTGCATAAAGTCTATTTCTCAGTGATACAATTCCTCCAATAGAGATTACTAGCAGGTCCTGAAAGTCATTCATTAGTCTGGGTTGAAAGCCACAAATATAGTGCTCCTCAGGTCTGCCAATACAGGACCACAAGCAAAAAAAGAAGTACATACTCTGCTTTAGGGGCAGATCTGGCAATATGTAGATCTGGAGGACCATCAATAAACTCAACTTCGTTATAGAAGTTGCTTTGTTTTGCATTGTTTAAATAAATTCATTCAATATTATGACACCCTACACACCATGTAATCAGCATTTATTTAAACATTATGGAAATAAATCTGTCCTGAATTTTTAAGTGTATTAACTTATCTTAGCAGCTGATAAGTAAAAATAAATAACTCCTGCTTTTGAAAGTTTGTCAGAAAAGACTCTACTGACATTGATACTTCATTAATCACCTTGTAAGTCAGAGGTGGGTTTTTGATCGTAGCTGTCAAGAAGGATTTTTTGATAAAATAGGGAAGTCTTAAAACCTACATGCAAACCTACAATGACTAAACAAAGGAAGAAGGAAACAACCTCAAAACGGCATGATGTTAATGAGCACTGAACATTGTTAGAAGATGCTAGTCATCCAGCCATCTGCTGAAGACAAGACAAAAGAACAAACAAGGTTAAAGGCAACAAAAGACTTTGAAAATTAATGGTTCACTCCAACCTCATTTGAAGTTATTTATTGCAGGAAATGCTTTGTAGAGATTCCATAGAAATGCTAGATGCCAAACTTCATTTCATCTCTCGAGAACCACATTTCAGGTAAATAACTAAATAGGATACAAGAAGCCTATGTTGTTATTTTCCAGCCTTTTGTGATGGATGAACAAAGTGTAGAGACAATACTGTTAAAATACTTTTTATATTAAAATACTCCCAAATAACTGGGTCTCAAGGATAGAATTAGGAGGATAAAAGTAAAATAATGTTATCTAAAATGTATTTTTATACTGTAAGAGGATTATAACTGTTGTCTCATACTTCTGCATTTCAGCAAGTTACTTTTATCTTTTCTCACAAGGTACCTCAAAAGGCAAAATAATTTTAGTTTTACTGGGTTTTGGTTGTTTATATAAAAGATTACTGGAAACATTTTACTACTGTTTTGGCTTGTTTTTTTTTCAATGGAAGTTTACACCTACTCAACATCAGTCTTCTAGAAAAGTACCTGTTACATTAGTCCAACCATAACATCATGAACACCAAGAATTAAGACTTCAAGAAATTCAGAAAGGAATAAATATTTTTTAGAGTTTATGTTAAATATTCAGCAAGAAAAACAACAGTAAACAGCAACACAGTTAGATAGCAGGTGCATTGCCTTGCAGATTGAAAATTCCAGCTTGTTTTCTTGCCATTTTCCTGCAAATTTCAATGTGGTTTAAAACTTCATCTCTTATTCCTCAAAATGAAAAAGTGATTTCTAATTAAAAATACACTTTGAAATCCATAATATTAACATCTTCAATGACTAAAAAAAAAAAAAAAAAATTAAAGAAAAATCACAACAGGTTTGTTCTTTTTAGTTGATTGAACAGCAAAATAAACTCACTGTCATATTTTTCAATTAAATCTACAAGTCAACTAGAAGGCCTCACTCTGAGCAAGTTGCTAGGCATGACTGGGTGACAAATTATACTGATGAATTGACCAGAAGTTATATGTATCATGCCAAAACAATTGCCTTTTTACCAAAAAACAATCTTGTTAAGAATCTAAGGACCTCTAACTCAGATTTAACTCTAGAAAGTCACACTCTTAGTAAATTCCAAGCAGGAACATGAAAGTAATGTGGCATTACTATAAAACAATTTTTCAATACAAAGTAGTACAAATATGGCAGAAGGTCCCTAGCTATGCCAGCATCACTCAGAGTTTTTGGTTCATGTGCTATTGCAGTACTACTGAGCAGGGCCAAATCTCTGTCTCCCCAGTAGTGTCTCTGCCTTCCCCATGATTCTTTCAGGGTTCTCTTTACGCTTGCCAGTCACATCTTCGCACATTCAGTTTGGCACCTTGCCTCAGCTATTTACATTGGAAAAACAAGAAGACATCTGGCTGGTGGATTCAGAGAACCTCCTGTTTTAGCTAAAGAAAATAATTGTTATTCTCTACAAAGCACATTTTTCTTTTTTTAATACCAGACTATAGCATTCACAATGAACTTGGCTTCTGCGGACAAACATTATTTCAGAAACGACCAGAACAGTGCACAGGGAATTCTGACACAACACGATCTCAAGTGGACATGAGGTTCACATAATGATGGATCATTGCTTCTGATTGCCCATAGTTTGTAGTGTTCAATGTGGCACATCACTAATCCTTGCTTTTATGTTATGTTTGATGCAAATTTGAACTGAAACATATTGGTGTTTCCTTGTTAGATCCTCAGCTGCTGGTTCTCAGATGAGGCTTGGCATGTTTGTAAGGGAACGAAGCTGCTCTCTTTCATCATTTTGTCCAAGTGGTAAAAGAAACTATACTTGAATTTTATTCTGTCTCTCCAACTTAGGAATATTTTTCTCACTCTTTCTATAGAAGGAAGGCAAAAATGAACAGTATCAATTCAGACTAGCAATAATCACAAATAGACTCATCACCAACACACAGGGAGGTAGCAGCAAAAGTATAAATTCCCAGGCTGAATGTGGTTCATACTTTGTATCTCTCTCTATCTCTCTCTATATATTATGTACATATGTTAAACTCACCTCTGTTCTTGGAAAAGTGATGGAGAGAACTGTTCTGGATGTCATCTCTAAACACGCTGAAGAACAGAAAGTTATTGGGTGTGGTCAGCATGGATTTACAAAGGGTAAATCATGCTTGGCCAATCTGCTAGCCTTCTATGATGACATAACTGGTTGGCTGGATGAGGGAAGAAAAGCAGATGTTATCTATGTTGACTTCAGCAAGGCTTTTGACACTGTCCCCCCTAATATCCTCATTAAGAAAGTGAGGGTGTATGGATTGCTTGAGTGAACGGTGGGGTGGATTGAGAGCTGGCTGTGTGACAGAATTCAGAGGGTTGTGATTAATGCTGCAGAGTCCAGTTGGAGCCAGTAGTGTCCCCCAGGGGTCAATACTCAGTCTAGTCTTGTTTAACATATTAATCAGTGACCTAGATGAGGCGACAGAGTGTATACTCAGCAAGTTTGCTCATGACACAAAGCTGGGAACAGTGGCTGACACTCCAGGGGGGTGTGCTGCAACCCAGTATGACCTGGACAAGCTGGGGAGTTGGGAAGAGGAACATTATAAGGTTTAACAAGAGCAAATGTAAGGTTCTGCACCTGGGGCAGAACAACCCCATGCATCAGAATAGGTTGGGGGCTGACCTTCAGGAAAGCAGCTCTGAGGAGAAGGATCTTGGAGTCCCAGGAGGAAAAAAAGTTAACAATGAGCCAACATTGTTCCCAAGAAGGCCAATGGTATCTTGGAGTGCACTAGGAAGAGTGAGGCCAGCAGGTCGAGGGAGGTCATCCTCCCCCTTCATTCTGCCCTAGTGAGGCCACATCTGGAATGCTGTGTTCAATTCTGGGCTCCCCAGTTCCAGAGAGACAGGGAACTGCTGGAGGAAGACCAGCAGATGGCCACAAACATAACTGGGGGATTGGAGTAACTCTCTTTTGAGAAAAGGTTGAGAGAGCTGGAACTCTTTAGCCTAGAGAAGGCTGAGGAGACACCATATTAATGCCTGTAAGTATCTAAAGGGTGGGTGTAAGGAGGATGGAGCCAGACTCTCTTCAGTAGTTCCCAGCAGTAGGACAAGGGGCAATGGGCATAAACTGGAACACAGGAAGTTTCATCTGAACATGAGGGAAAACTTCTTTACAGTGGGGGTGACAAGGCACTGGAACAGGCGGCCCAGGGGCATTGTGAAGTCTCCTTCTCTGGAGCTATTCAAGACCCGCCTGGATGCAGCCCTGAGTAATGTGCTCCAGATGATCCTGCTCTAGCAGGGGAGTTGGACTGGATGATCTCTAGAGGTCCCTTCCAATGCTGGTGTTTCTGTATGATTCTGTGATATTTTACCATGTGCTTTAAGTGGCCTCTCACAAACTATATTTTCTTGCAGTCTCTGTGTTTTACGAACTGCTCTTTAAAAACTACAAGTTCTGTCCTCCATTTGCAGAAGCTTGCTGAAAGGAGCCCAGTCTGGTGAATTGCAAGATGGAAGTGGCACATGAAAAGTTCCACTGACCCAATGAGGAGGAATAAAATGGAAGTAGGTAAAGAAACTGATGCAGGGAAAGGAATATATAGGGAGAAAACTATATATGGAGGAGATGGTACAACAAAACAAAACAGAAGGTAAAAATATATTTCTATTGCAAGAGCAGTGTGTCATCATGATTAATAAAGAAACAAGACCTGCTGCTTTGCTCGCTGTACTACAATTCAACATAATCATTCAAGTCTATTTCTTGAAAACAGCAAGTTATACCCTGTATAATTTTTCCATATGACTCACAAGCAATAAACGACTATGATGGCCATATACACAGTTACACTTCAGACTTTGTACAGGTAGCATCAAGTTAACTGTTCTGGAGGTGATTACTTTGTGTCTGTCTGAGCTGCATCATCTAAAGGAACACATCCCCAAAGCAAAAATCATCCAAAACCTTATAAACTATTCTCTGCTAGGAAAACAGAAAACAATTAACCAAGATGTTTGAGAATCGGTATCAGCCTTTCACCAATCTCTTAATACACAGCACCCACATCATAGAAAACTTCTGTCAGTGTTGCCAGTTCAGCTCCTTCAAGAGCACACATTACTATATCATCCTGCATTATCAGACACTGGCTTTTCTATCCAGTACCTGTGGGAGACTTATAGTAGCTCATGTTTTGATGAACTTTTATTATCACAATATATGGCACATCTCTGGCATATGGTCAGTTTTCTCTGCTGAGTGCCAAGTACTTACTCTAAGTACCAAAGTACCATAGCATGTAAGGGAAATACTTACATATTTATTATTTTTCTTTAGCAAGCATTAAACGATGCAGTTTCCTCTAACCTTGTTACAGAAATTATTGAGCCATGTTATCTGAAGTTTACACACACACAAACAGCCCAGGGCAGATGCTCAGCCTGAAATATTTCATTGCCTACTTAAGTTGGGCAAAGTTATAAGCAACTGAGGATGGAATTCCACCATGGAAAGCATTAGTCTTCCTTAACCTTAGGCATCACTACTATCTATCTAGCACATTTGTAAAAACTCTCTGAATTAACATCATGGTTGGATCTCTCAGTGTTTCCTTGCTTATCTACCCAAGCACTTTCAAAATCCATAGACAAAACAAATCCTGGTTTACACATTTTAAAACTGTGTCCATGGTTTGCTTATATGAAAACTCAATTGACAATACTAGCTGTAAGCTTGGAAGAAGTGCAGGAAGATTGCTCAACAAAGGGTTTTTGCATGGCTCACTTCAGGAACTTACTACCCATCAGCAAACACCAGGAGCAGGTGCTGATTACAACACATAGCATATATAACACCACGACTTTCCCCTTTTTTTCTAATCATGCACCTTCTTTGTCATAGTGCCTGAGGAGGAGCTTTCATACAACTACCAGAGAATCTGGCTCTGTGCACTATCAATTACCCCTTTTTTAACATATTTTCTTCCCTCGATAATTTTACCAGAAAAAGGACAGTGCAGCCTGCTATAGACATAGAACTGACACAGTTACAAGTTCACACAGCCCTTATTCCTGTATCTAGGAGGAAAAAAAAAAATCCAAGAGAAAAGTTCTATTTGGCAATCAAGTGACCGGGAGCTCAAGCTGCTGTAATACCTTTCTCTATAATACAGACTGAAGAATAATATGGGAGAAGGAAAAGGGAAAATATCCTTAAAACATGATAAAAACAAGAAGATATGATTTTGGCTAGCTGATTATTTTTGTTATTTCAGAGGCTGCTATTCAGATGCTCCAGTAGTGATGGAGATAAGCATGTAGGATCCATACACTAGGAATAAACAGATATTAATACACCTGACTCTATTTAGATTGTTATCACATCTGCTTTTGCAGTTTTGTTGATGTGTCATCTAAAGGCATAAAACTCTGTAGTGGTAGTGACCTATCTCCTTTCTGTCTTCCATTTTTCAGTAATGGGCACGTTCTGTACCTGGAAGACTTTCATTATAATAATAGATAATTATCAACATGTAGCTTAAGTGATGACATGAAATAAAGTTAATATTTTCTGCTTCAGAATATAAAAATACTTTTATTGGAATTTAATAGCTAGCAAATGGTTCTATAAAAATACAGCTCTGCAGCAATTTTTGTTTTCTGCACACTAATTACTGGAGAAGAAATCCTGGCCTTATTGACACATAAAACAAAATTCCTACTGAATTCAATAGGGCCAGGATGAGGTCCACACAATTTTACAAAGTCACAATTTAAAAACACATGCTCATGAATTCAGGTTTTGCATTTCAATAAACAAACAGAACAGGGAAATCTAGTGGGTAGAGACATAATTTCCCAGAAAACAAAACAAATCTGCAAGCAACAGGAAAGTAAGTAGAAAACCAGCAGGTATTCTGTAGCAACACTAGGCTAAGTCCTGGCTGATAAGCACTGCAACAGTAAGTATCTCAGTTCCTTACTTTCAGGTACTGTGTCCTCTAAAACAATTTGCATGATATATTATCCCAAATCCTTTTCTGGACTGAGCTCATCCTTACCTGTCTCCTCACAGGTGAGCTGCAATATCATTAGAGCTGTAGGCCTGAGAGAACAAGAATGGCAGAAACAGAGCTATGGCTTATATGGGGTACTTATTCAATTTAACATAAGCAGCTGTGATCTACAATTACCTGTTTCTTATCTAACTAGAATAAGAAGAAATTGGAAGAATCTTTCTCCATTGCCAAACATTTTTTAAAACTATTTTCATAACAGATTTTATGCCAGTTACAAAATAGACCATATTTTTTGAGTACCTAGAATCCTGACATGCTAAACAAAATATGTTAATCAGTAAAAACCAACTCTTAGATTTGACTCTAGGGCTTTTAGTATAAATGGTTACTTAGCTGTCTTCCATGTATATGATCGTATTTTTTCTCTTCTAATAAACACTTTTAACATTTCTATGCACTGCTGTACACATGCAAATAAGCAGATCAACTTTAGCAGCACAGCTAATCAGATCATTTTCAAAAGCATCACCTGCAATGTCTAAACCCATCCCAAAGGACCCGACAACTTTCACTATCATTTTCCAGGGTGTGGGTTATGTATTGCACTGCCTTCTTAAGCCCTGGTGACTTGCTCATGCATTCAGCTGAGTCTTTAAAGAACAACTTATTCCAGCATCTCTAGGGAAATGTACAAAGATTGCCTCTTAAAAGAGCACTTCTGTAGACATCCACCTGTACCTTCCTCTCTCCCCATTCCTCTTGAGGATCCCCTTTCTAATCATTTGGCAGTAAGCTCTTCCATTTTTTCATTCTTTCTCTGCTAGCTGTGGCATGCTTCTGTGAGCCTTTATTCCCCTCCTTTGTTCACCAGACACACGTATGTATCTCCACTCTCAGAGTGGTAAGCCCCACGCTCCAGAGAGCCTTGAGGTTACAAGTTAATTGCTAGTGAAGTGCTTGCTATGCCTGAAAATAGATGCAACAGACGAGCAGATTTTCCTGACAAGAGGCAGTCTGTGTAGCTTTCCAAAGGGACTACAGGACCAAGACTTTAACCAAGTGAGTTTCTAGGCCAATACTCTAAATTAAATGAAATGCTATTTTTGCACTTTGCTCCTGTGTCATCAAAGACTTGCTACTATTTTGCAGCTTTCCCTTCTCTTTTTGTTTCTATTTGAAAGGGGAGTCTCATGGCAACTCCTGCCAAATTTATTCTACACCACCAAAAACCTGTGCTCAGGGCTGTCTCCCTATTTCCATGCAGCCAGGTAGACAGGCCGATAATGAATACATACACATCCAAAACCTGAAAAGTGCATGCTTGAGTTCCTCCCAGCCACAGAAACTAGAGATAGTTTCCTCATTTGGCTTTTGTTGTCACCGGCTAAAAGCTTTGAAAGAATACATTGGGTCATTTTCTAGGAATTGAAGAATGTGGTTCCCAAGGCTGTTAAGGGAATTCTTCCTGCTACCTCTTTCCTATCAAAAATAATGAAATTAGAAATATTAGTAACAATAATAGGCACTATATTTATTTTGGCTCTTTAACCCATCATTAGGAAAAAAGCAAACCACAAGCAACAAAAAACTATCAAACTTAGGTTAAAGAATTTTATTAGTAAAATGTAAAGGCTGAGGTGTTGAGGCAGGATACTCTGTCTCGAAGGTACAAAGGCAGTGGAGCAGGGGGAAAGTGTGGGATCTGGAGAAGAGAGTTACATGTTGGCCATGTTCTCATGCCCTTTCCTGAACATATCCCCTGGGCTGCTTGTATCGTGGACAGCATACTAAGCTAGGTAGAAAAATCAGACTAAGCAGACGTTTTCGTACTGTTTTTTGTTTTGCAATAGCTGAGCATCTCAGAATCTTTAATGTATTTCTGCCTGTTTTGAAACAAAGTGTTCTTACTCAATAAGAACCGAGGCACAGGGACGCTAAGGATTGCTTGAAAGTTGCTCCAAAAGTCTGTCGCTGAACAGGATCCACACCCCAGAGTCCTAAATTACTGCTACCATTAGCTTCTTCTCCCTCAACCAGAGGTGCCCTCTCATTACTGTATCAAACAAGATATATTTGTAAGAGGAAATAAAAAAAAATGCAAGGCAACAGTAATCATATATCATGTTAATAAAGAACATAAGGTCTCATGTTCTCCATACTTAAATCTTGACTGTTTTCTTAAGGCAGAAGGGGTTGGACTTTAGAGATGAGGGAAGGAGCAAGGAAAGGAGTCTATAAAGCCTCCAGAACCTGCACTGATATCCTTGATCTGTAAACAGCAAAAATCTATGAAAAAGTAGACCTCTCTTCAGTCTACCTACAGCATGACAACCTCAGTCATTCATTCAGTTCAAGTGACATTAGTACTGTCCCTGCTCCACAGCCAATGAAGTTGCACAGTGAGAATTTTTTTATAACCCTTGCATGCTGTGTCAAAGAAGTTGGAAGAGAGTATACACATGTACACTCACATAAGCATCATTAACATCCACTGACACATTTCCCTGAAATCTGAGGGCTGACCCAAGAAAAGAATAAAGATTTAGTTGTCTTAATCAATCACAGGATGATCGTAGGATGGCTCATAGAATGAGCCAGCAGTATATGGGCATGTAAAAGGTGAATATCTACGCTGTGTGGTGGATAGCACTGCTAATAGCCCATCTAAAATTCTGTATAAAGTTTAGCATCAACTGTATTTAACTGAACCAGAAGTAAACACAGAAAAGGGCTGCTATGCACCTAAGGAAAGAGATTTTTGGATTTTTTAAAGAAAGGATAAAAGGCAGAGGCTTCTGTAAATTCAGCAAAATCAAGACTAAGAGGAAATACAATTACTTTCTGAAAATACATCCTAGAGGTAAACACAAAGATGAAAAGAGCTACTTAATCTAAAGAACAATACTGGTACAAGTGTAGATATAAATACGTTTGACCATAAATAAATTCTGTCTGGAAATCAGAAAAATATACCAAACAGCCCAAATAATGAGGTTCTGCAGCAACTTTCTAAAAGGCATAGTATAATTTAGATTTGAAAAAGGACATTATTAATTTATGTAAAGTATGATATGATATGGTTGATATGATATTATATGATTTGGTTGTGTCTGACAAGAGGAAACAGTTTTGATTATGATAGTGTTATTTTCCTTCAACAATCTTATAGTATATGGATACTGCCTGGAGAACTGCATTCAGTCTGCTATCAGAGAATTCCTTTAGGATATGAAGCAAGCTTTTTACAAATTCTCACAAATTACACTCACAAATTGCTTCATTATTCTGGGGGACTCAGTCTAGAGTCCCTGGATTCTAAGTTGCAGCTGTGAGGAGCAATTACAGCTGCAACTGAAGTCACAAGAAGCTTGACTTTGAACATACGAGAATATACTCCAGTGCTAAGCACCCAGAAAATACTATAAGTATCTCAAGGAGGGTTATCCAAAATATGTGACCATTCCTAGCTTTATACCTGTGCACCCAAGTTCCTCATTAGTATAACAGACATGACGCCAAGCACTTCAAAAAAGGATCTCTAACACTAAAACAATATATGCACAATGCACATAGAAGGCAATGACTAGAAAAAGCACAGGGGAAAAAAATGAGCAATGTCTTTGTGAAGACAGACTTTGCACAGCATGCAGTGAATCAGGCTTCAGTCTGCACATTGAACAGGAAAAGGAAAAAACTATTGAATTTTTGTTCTTACAGTGTGTGTGATTCTTCTGAGCACTGAAGAAGGCAGAATCCAGGGGGAAAACCAGTATGTGATCATGTAATTAAAGATCATCATCATGATGATTGAATACTAACATGAATGAGCTGGCTGCTGTTACTGCATGGGGCTGAATGCAAATTACTTTTCAAAATCTGGCCCAACTAGCTGTAAAGAAGAATGGGAAACACGAATATCCTCTCTTCTGTATTCCACAAGGCTTTGATTTCCCTTCCTAATTCTTATACTCCCTTCTCTTTTACTGTTCTTGGCTATCTTATCTTTCTGCTTTTGAGAAATAATGCCTTCAAGAGATGTAGCTCAAACTTTATCTTGTAATTGTGTGTGCTCAGTGTTTAAAAGGGTAAAAAAGGAAAGGGGTTAGTATACTGTGTGAACACTTGCACTTACCAAAGTATCTGTGAAGGCATACTGCTATCATTTTTTCTCTTTAACCTTTATTTTTTTAAAAGATTAGAAATAATTCTATATAAAAGCCATTTACACTGCATGAGATTCCTAGAGCTTTTAGCTGACAACTGTGTTGCCTGCAGACCAGAGAAATTGTGTATGGGTTTGTATTTTATTTATAAATTTAATTCTTTAAGAGCTAGTGTATATATCTGAGAATATGCAAGGGTTAGGCTGAGAAAGTAAAAATTTCCCTGAAAAGTGTTTCTCATTTAACACGATTGCAGGAGGGAGGGAAGATCCTGCATGATGTTTTTCTGTCGAAAACAAAAGAGGCAATAACCACATATACAAACACACATGCTTACAGGGCCAGATCTAGATCATTTAATCTTTCCACACCTACTGCAGTGGCACTGATTTATTTTAGATGTTTCACTTTGTTTGACATCAGTTCAAGTCTGAGTGAAGAAATAATAATTTTCTTACAGAGATGCAGAACACATGACTTTTATTGAACTTCGTGCTCGCTGTTGAAACTCAGTACCCCCTGAAACTCAACCTTAAAACAGCAACCCACTGATTTCCTGTATGAAGCATCCACCTGGAGAAACAAAGACATTAATTTGTATTCAGTTAGTTAATTTGGAAGATGATGGGTTGTGCTGGCTTGCTTTGCCACATAGATCTGCTTTAAAAAAAAAAAAAAAAAAAAAAAAA
>NW_009952564.1:3317703-3323899 GCF_000747805.2 Chaetura pelagica | reverse complement strand
GCGGTGCTTTCTTTGCCAAAAAAACCTGTTTTAAAAAAAAAAAAAAAAAAAAAAAAAAGAGAGAGAGAGAGAAAAGAAGAAAAAAATAATTAATTCCACTGCGGTGTCCAAATAGGCTTCCAATGTTTATTTATTTTTAAAACATGAACTAGCCTGTGACAATGTAAAGGTTTTTGATAGAAAAATATTTTTGTCATAGAAATTGTTTAGGTTTAAATTAAAATCCATTTTCAAGCACTTAGTTCAATAAAACCTGAGCCAGAGAAAAATAAATGGGGAAAGAACACAAAAGAAAAGCTTACAGGCAAATTTGAACCAAAAAAAAGCTGACAATCATCCTATTAACTCCACAAAAAAAGGCAAAAGACACAAGGTTTTGCTTCTTAGAATTAATTGCATTAAATAAAAGCAGCTGCTTTGGCAAGAGAGTGTGGAGGACAAGGATCAAGAAAGGGATGCTTTATCAGGGATAACAGAATGGATGACAAAAATAATGAAGTATCTTTATCAAGCAATCAGAGGAATTTGTGGTTTGGATGCTGGTACTGCACCATGATTCAGAGTCTAGAGTAAAGCAAAGTAAAACTAAGTATTAGCATTTATTTTTCACTCTCCATATCAAAACCAGTACAAACCAAGTCTAATGATTCTCCCATTGTCCCTATAGAAGAGATGAGCTGAGTAGAGAAGGGCAGGAATTTCCAAAGGAAAGGAATAAGCTCCAAAACTCAGGACCCTTCACAAAGATTGCTCCTGAGTAGTCTCTTTTTTTTTTCTTCTCCTTTTCTGTCACACATAAGGAAAAGACAGCTAATGTGAACAAGAAGAAACACAGTGACCATAACAGTAATTTATCAGACACAAGGCAAGCTGTGAGCTAGCAATTAAGTACATCTCACTAGTTTGTATTACATGGGAAAATTTCCATCCTTCTTCTATTTTTCCCGTCCTCTGCCTTTGTCTATTCATTTGTTTTGCACCATGTCCCTTGAGATTTTTTCCTTTTGCAATCATAAATATGCTTCCACTACTCCTCATCCCACAGCACCTGTTACAGACCATAAAGATATCTGTGCAGCAAATTGACAAGTCTGTCTGTTCAGTGATCACTGCTACTGCCCAGTCAGCTAGGGTAATAAATCATTTTAGCAGATGAATTTGTCATCCAGAACTCTAACAGTATATGAACAGCAGAGGCAACAAGCCTCCAGGCAGAAGAACAGTAGCAAAACCTAAATTGAAATCTAAAAGGGAAAATTGCAACAATAAGCAGGTTATTAGAAAGAAAAAATTTAGAGAGCATGTAATCAGTACAATCTCTAAACTTAGTTTAGCTGTAATTCAACTAATCCACCTAGTCTGGCTCAGTCTAAGCATTCATACGTGGAATCAGTGGAAACCAAAGTTGAGTAGGAATATAATGTGTTTGCTCCCTCTTTCTACTATTTGGTGGGCTGTGGTCAATACTTGTTTCTACCTTCATAAGTGTAATACTCGTGAAGATAGAAAGACCACTGTGAAATACCTCTCAGAGTCATTTTTTTATCATATATGTCAAGTGATTGGCTGACACTCTGAACCACAACCAGACTCTGGCTAGAGTACCCAACAGTGGTTTGGTTTCACTTCATCCTTATTACAACTAGGCAATACTCCAGATGTTGTGATCCAGCTGGAACCCCATGCAGTGTTACATCCTGTGTGCCTCTTGATGAACTGGTAAGAGCAGTTGCTTTTCTCACGCATGAGAGTTTCAGAAGAGGGCTGTGGCTAACCTTTTTCACAGCTTAGTGAAGCAGAGCCAGAGCCAGCAACACCAAATGAAAGAAGGCATCAAACACATAAGCTGATGTACAATAAAAGTTTCACAAAACTCAAACACACAAAGCAAAAAAGTGCAGTGAGTTTGCTACAGTTACTCAGAGATGGTACTCGATGCAATGGCCAAGCCAAGAAATGATCAAGCCTAACATACTAAGCCATTTTGCCTAAAGCTAGAAAGACAGGAAAACACTGGGTTATAAATTGTTGTATCTCATCAGAAATCACAGAATTGCCACATTTCTTAATTATCCTCCTGAGCACATTTCCTAATCAGAAAAAAAATCATCTGTCAAAGCCTAAGACAGGAAATGGAGACAAATTATTTCTGCCTATTAGAAGACTTCCTAAATTTTGCCGTAGTCATCACTGGAAAAGCCACAGTTAGGACTAAGCATGTGCAAGAAAAGCCTCATGGAAATAAGAAAAAACAAACAGCCTTTTTCTGTATGTAAAATGTGGCATCAAGTCTACAGCACAACTGCCTGATGATCCTTGTCAAACTTCAAATCTTTTGACAAGCCTCAGCTGTAAAACGGTTCCAGGGTTGTTGAAATGAAGAAGAGACACTACAAACATGTCCATCAATATGCAAACACCTATGCAAATGGAATTGTCATCAGTGCTGCCTTCAGTGTTGGATAAAAAAAAAATGCACAAGGAAAAAAACATATGAAGGGAGTAAGGAGCTAGTGACACTGTGGAAGACTCTCAAGTAACAGCAATCTCTGCCTCCTGTGGATGGGGATGCACCATGTAAGGTGCACAGCACGGTTTTATAGCACTGATTTTTCCTTGGTAAACATGTGGTCAACTTAGACTGGCTGACATGTCAGCTAATTAGCCACCTAAATTACTTCACAGTACCTTTGTTAGATAGACTTTTGAAGAGAAGCAATGCCAACTGCTATAATTAACTGAATTATTGTTATTAAGTTTATTGGATTGGTCTTTGATGTCTTCCAAAGTAGACTGCAAACCATTTAACCAATACAGGAACATGACATAGACTAGCCCTTTATATCTGTATAGGTGATTAGGTTAGCATCACTGTCAGACTTTCTGCTTTTTTTCAGAACTTTGTGCTTGAGGGGTGGGGCAACTTAGAAAAAACATGAAACCCAAGTATTTCAGTCTGTTAATAGAAGTTACCCTTGGACACACAACCACACACACAGAAAAGCTTTATTACTGCTGGTTAACCTTTCATTGCCTGAACTCCTGTTCAATCTACACATATGAAGAGGAAATCATACTCTTACAAAACAGCAGAATTAGTTTATGCCCGTTAACTAGAATCAGGTGATATGTCTGGAGTCTTTATCTGCTGCACACAGGGTGTTCTGGTTTGGTTTGGTGGATTTTTTGGTAGCAGGGGAAGGGCCACAGTAAGAAGCTCCAGTAAGAAGGTGAGAAGTTCCCCCTGTTCCAAACCCAGCCAAGAAGTCATTAGAAAGACAATAGATGCACCTCAGCGATTAACATACAGAAGAACTGAGATAAGATGTGAGCAGAGAAGAACTTGGGGGAGAAGAGCTGTGCTGGGGAAGGAGAGCAGTGCTGGTGGTTGGTGAGGAAGAAGGGAAAGAAGGTGCCCAAGCAGAAGCACGGAGCAACCAAGAGTTCAGAGTCAAAGCGTGCCATCTGAGCCTCAGTACATCCCTGTGTTGAGTACTTCCACTTGGGGCAAATGTGCATAAAATACACCTCAGTGCAGTTAAGCTAGTTGCTGTTAACTTGCTCACAGCGACTCATTAAATCACAGAAACTCAGTCATGGCTCTCAGCCCAAAGCACCGGCCTGGACTGCTGCTTCTGCTATGAGGGAATTTCTTATGTGCATATCCAAACAAGTTTTAATCTGCACATGGTGTAATAGCAGCAGTTAACACACGAAGTTAGATGAGGTAAATTCTGCATCAAGATCAAGACCAGTTTTCCAGCTCTGCAATTTACAGGATCTGACCTCTCTAATTGTGAACTACTGCATATGCTGTAATCATGGAAGTGAGGATTATGGATTAAACTCTCAGTTTCTGCAATAGAACAATAACTGAGCTTTTTCCTGTTTTATTTAAATGCTCTGAGATTCACAAGATTTGGAAAGTATCCTACCTTATTGCTCAGGATTATTGCTCTGACAACAAAATTTTAGCTCTACCATCATCCAGGTATTAAATACACTATACCTCAGAAACAGAGATAAGACACAGCTGTAAAGAAAATACGCAAACATGTCTCACTGGAAAAAAAACAAAGCCATTGGCTTCTCTCCATCGTCAAAATGCACTGAAATATTTTCTGCGCAGCATCTGCCATATTATATCACTGAAGGATATCACTAACAAAAAGACTAAGGAACATCAACAAAAGTGCTACGAGGCTATACAAATGAGCAGTAAAATAATTTCCTAAAATGATTACTCACTAATGATAGCTTTGAGGTGATAAAAAATTGAGTCAGTGCCAGATCACACTCTGGAATAACATGTTAATATTTCCTCTACTTAGGTAACTGGAACAATCACACCATTTATGATAATGACAATAACAACAACCTTATGGCTCTAGACTAAATATTCTCTGTAGTTAGAAATATTTTTTATTTCACTTGCAGAAATGTTGAAAATGTATGCAAGGCACATCTATGCTCTTGATACTACCTATCTAAAAAAACAGCATGCAGTATTTCACATTATTTTGACAGATACCACATCACTACATGGTCATGTGATGATCAGACCTATGTCTCACTCTGGAATTCATGAGGGTAGGCAGCTGTGGGCCTCCCTATTTCCAATAACATTATATGCATAAAAGATAATCACAGCTTTCATTTGTTTCTGTCCATTTTTCTGTCAGAGATAACCATGAAAATTTAAAGGAAACAAAGATAGATAGATAGATAGATAGATAGATAGATAGATAGATAGATAGATAGATAGATAGATAGATAGATAGATAGATAGATAGATAGATAGATAGATAGATAGATAGATAGAAACAAAGATAGATAGATAGATAGATAGATAGATAGATAGATAGATAGATAGATAGATAGATAGATAGAGAGACAGAGAGACAGACAGACAGAATTGGAAGGACTGAGAGCTACGTGCAGTTTCAACAGAAGGCTGGAAGTGAGAAACCTAAAAATATACATTCCCTTCCAAACAACTCGATTAAACTTGAAGTGTATTAAAAACCTATGCAGAAAAAAAACAACCCTCCCTCATCCAGATTAGCTAAGAAAACAAAGGAGGAAGTTCCTTATTTGGCTAAATGGAAACAACTCCACTTATGACTAGCTTGGGATAAGTAGCCTGTGTCTTACGGCAATGAGAAGAGTGTATAGCAATCTTATTTTAGCCAGAGAACATCAGAAACGAAGTTGTCTTGCAGGCCACTCTTAATCCCTACACTATTTCTCATGGTTTATCCCCTTTTTCCTTGAAGAGTTGTTCTATTTTCTTGACATCATTTGGCCTGGAAAATATTTCCCTTTTGTCTTCATATTTGTGTGTCATGGCAAAAATTAGGGAGAGTGAAAGAGCTATCTTCAAGTACATAAAGTGACGTTGTAAAGAGAACAGGAATCAATTATTCCCCTTAATTAATGAGGGCAGAAGAGGAAGTAATGAACTTAAGCAGCATCAGGGGAAATCTAGGTCAAATACGGTAACTGCATGAAGTTTCACAGAGTAAGAAGAGGAGTTAGGCAAATGAACCAACTGTCAAGGGAAGTTAGAGTACTAAGCAACAGTACATAGCCAAGGTTAGAAACCTCTCTGGAGGACAACTGAGGAAAAATGAAGCCATTCCTGTTCTCTCAGTGGGAAAATGGACAAGAGGTTAAACTCAAAGCCTCTTTGAACATTCATAATTCTTCTTTCCTGTTTTGTTCCTCTTTCCTTCTTATCAATGTCTTCCACTATTTTTTCATGTTGTGTGTAATGTTCTGCATTGAATAGCCAATGGTCTTTTGAAGCTCCACAGGAATATTATTTTTTTTGTATGTGTTAAATTTTAAGTTAAATAATATTTTTATTTAATAAAAAAGTTTTTCTTTTCCAAATCCCAGGGCCTGCTGTCACGTCAGGACTTCTAATAGCAAAGCCATGTGAGAACCTGCCGCAGCTGCTCTTTACCGAGTGTCCTGGTTTGAGCCAGGATGAAGCCAATTTTTCTTTTTACTGATATTTTTTTCCTTCAGTAAGCTTTCTTGTAGCTAGAAACAGTGTGTTCTGCTAGGCTGATAAGACAGTGGAATGTTTTTCTAACTACTGAGGCTTCAAGGCTGCACCTGCACTCTGCCAGCTCAGACACTATGGGGAGATCTGTGACCCCCCCCGTAGGAGGCTGAGTTAGATGGACAG
>NW_009952564.1:3315988-3317493 GCF_000747805.2 Chaetura pelagica | reverse complement strand
CAGCAGCTCCGGGATTCCTCGGGACTCTTCCCAGTTCAGGGAAGTGCTGTGGGAGTTGCTGGGGTGGGGGGAGGCGAGAGGCTTTTGCCCATACCTGAATATATATCTTTATATAATTGTATATATTTTCTTGTATCATTCATTAGTGTTTTAATTAAAGCTGTGTAGTTTAGTTTTCAATCCAGCCAAGTCTCTCTCTTTTTCTCTCTCTCCTTCCCTACCTGGGTTGGGGGGAGGGGGGATCGAGAGCATTGTTGTCGGACCTGAGTCAAACTGTGACAATGGACTAAATTTAATCTCACCTTTCAGGCATCATCAAAGAAGAAGAAGGGACTGAAAATGAAGTGGCAAGTGATTTACAAGTATCTCTGTGTTTCCAGAGCAAGAATTATTTTATGAAATGCCTGTTCATGAGGAGGTTTAATTGTCTGCTTGCATGTTTTTCCCTATTCAGATGGTCTAAGAGCTTTTGATTACCTGTCTTTACAGTTCCACAGGTAGCTAATTGGACAGCATTTATAACTGAACTTGAGAAAATAAGTTTAAATAATTTATTCTACAATATTTTACATTACCATTTCATCAGCACCAATGCCAGTTAAGGTTCATGCAGTCAATGAAAGGAACATCTCAAAGTCATGAACAGAGTCACAAAATACCTTGCCTTTCTTGTTTAGGTCAGACCTTAGCCATTTATTTTTTTTTTCTACAGGCATCAGTTTCCACTCACTCCCTTAGGTCTTTAATCAGCAGAACACTCACCATTAAAGCAATGGCCTTGAAGTTGTGGTTTGTTCTTATGACAGGTAACCCGGCCTCATTTTCAGCTGTTTCCTGAAGAGGTTTCAGGTCAGCTGCATGCTGGGCAGACCTGCCCTCCACAGAGATTTTGCTTGTACTCATGCCCACACTATCAATCCTGAAATTTTACTAAAAACACCACTTAAGTCCTCTTGCCAGTTATTTTAATAAACTTTGTTTTTTATTCTTAGTTTGCATTTCAGCTGTCAATACTGTTATTTCCCATTTTGAAGACTTTTACCTATACATTTTCTATTTATATTACTGATCTACCCTTGGGTGGCTAAAACTGTGCTTGGGGCTGACAGCTGACCTGCGCAGAATCCTGGCTCTTGGATGTGGAATTAGATTGAAAACTGGAGAAGTGTTTTATTAAAAATTCATACCTTCTTCTGTCCCTTACCTCCTTCACTCCCTCCACCCCATCTGCCTCCATTCCCCCCTTTCCTTCTTTTTTCTTTCCTTCCCTCTTTATCCTGCTCCCTGTTTATCTCTCTTTCTGTCTTTTCCTTCCTTCCTTCCTTCCTTCCTTCCTTCCTTCCTTCCTTCCTTCCTTCCTTCCTTCCTTCCTTCCTTCCTTCCCTCCTTCCTTCCCTCCTTCCTTCCCTCCTTCCTTCCCTCCTTCCTTCCCTCCTTCCTTCCCTCCTTCCTTCCCTCCTTCCTTCCCTCCTTCCTTCCCTCCTTCCTTCCCTCCTTCCTTCCCT
>NW_009952564.1:3273710-3312362 GCF_000747805.2 Chaetura pelagica | reverse complement strand
CGGGATTCCTCGGGACTCTTCCCAGTTCAGGGAAGTGCTGTGGGAGTTGCTGGGGTGGGGGGAGGCGAGAGGCTTTTGCCCATACCTGAATATATATCTGTATATAATTGTATATATTTTCTTGTATCATTCATTAGTGTTTTAATTAAAGCTGTGTAGTTTAGTTTTCAATCCAGCCAAGTCTCTCTCTTTTTCTCTCTCTCCTTCCCTACCTGGGTTGGGGGGAGGGGGGATCGAGAGCATTGTTGTCTGACCTGAGTCAAACTGTGACACCGAGGCACAGTTCTGCCAACAGACAAACACAAGAAAACAAACAATCCTGGCACAGCTCTTTATAAAGCCTGTCTCTCATTCTCTTTCTCCATTTATATGCATAAGTTATCCAGGCAATAAAAATATGAATGACAGAAAAGGTTTTTCTTCCTAACTTTAATTTTGTTTGTTTGTTTGTTTTTAAAGGGAAAGTCCAGACATGCTTTTATTACTAGTGTTACTTTTCCCTTTTTTCAGGAGAACAGAGTAAACCAAAGTGAATCTGATGAGGAAACGTCGATACTTTTTTATTTTAGTTTTTATTAGAATTTCTAAGGAGTTCTCATCTATGTTGTTGCAAATTTATTCCTAATTATGCATATTTTTTCTCACTTATCCACAAAGAGAGGCTTTTTACATAAATAAGCACATGGAGATTAAGAGATACATGAAAATAGCCTATTTTCTTGTGGACAAGGAGCTGCCACAAAAGAAAAATAAAATAAAATAAAAAAATATTTTTTAAGAGTTTCAACTTAGTAATCAATTGCTCTACTGGCATTTTTCAAGATGTCAGGCACATTTCAGCATTTTGCAGAATGCAGGATGCAGAAGAAACAGGGCTTGAGATTTCTAAATTTCCCTTGAAACTATTATTTACAAAAAGGTAAGGAGCGATTCACTTCACCATAATCTGCATATCCTCTACAGTTGTCTGAAGGCATGAATATATTGGTTAAAATTAAGGTTAAAATTCAGACACTAAGGTTAGGGGCAGCCTTGATTGTAGTGACCGGGAGATGGCAGAGTTCAGAATCATGTGCAGCAGCATGTAACAAGGTAAAAACCCTGGATTTCAGAAGAGCTAATTTTGGCCTTTTCAAGGAGCTGCTTGGAGAAATCCAATGGGATGGGGTACTGGAAGGAAAGGGGCCCCAAGGGAGTTGTTTAATACTCAAGCACGGCCTCATCCAAGCTTGAGATCATAGTGTCCCGAAGAGTAAGATAGAAATCAAGTAAGAGAGCCAAGAGATCTGTATGGTTGATCAGGGAACATCTGAACAAACTTAAGTGGAATAAATAAGTTTATAGATCATGGAAGAAGAGATTGACCACTTGGGAAGAATACACGGATGTGGTCAGAGAGTGCAGGGATGCAACAAAGAAAGCTAAGGCCTCCTTAGAATTAAAACTGGCAGGGGAAGTCAAGGAGAACAAGAAAGGCTTCTTCAAGCACATTGGAGGTAAAAGGAAGATCAGAGGAAATGTGGGCCCACTACTGAATGAAGCGGGTACCCTGATGATGGAGGACATGGAGAAGGCAGAGTTACTTAATGCCTTCTTTGTCTTGGTCTTTAACACTCAGGCTGATCCTTAGGATTCCCAACCCTTCCAGACCACAGAGGAAGTCAGGAGTGAAGAATACTTCACCTTGATTGAAGAAGATTAGGTTAAAGATCAGTTAAGGAAACTGGACATCTTCAAATCTATGGGCCCTGATGGGATGCACCCATGTGTGCTGAGGGAGCTGGCAGAGGTCATCACTAGACCGATCTCCATCATCTTTGAAAAGTCCTAGAAAACAGGAGAGGTGCCTGAGGACTGGAGGATATATCCTGTCACTCTAGTATTCAAGAAGGGCAAGAAACAGGACCCAGGTAACCACAGACCAGTCAGCCTCACCTCCATTCCTGGAAAGATGATGGAGCAGCTCATTCTGGGGGTCATCTCTAAGCACCTGGAAGAAGAGAAGGTTATCAGGAGTAGCCAGCATGGATTCACCAAGGGGAAATCACGTCTGACTAATCTGATATCCTTCTATGATGATGTGACAGAATGAATAGAAGCAGGGAGAATGGTGCATGTTCTCTTCCTTGACTTCAGTAAGGCTTTTGACACTGTCTCCCATAACATCCTTGTGGATAAGCTCAGGAAGTGTAAGTAAGAAAAATGGACATTAAGATGGATTAAGAACTGGCTAAACAAAAGAGCCCAGAGGGTTGTGATCAATGGTGCAGAGTTCAGTTAGAGACCTGTGACTAGTGGTGTTCCCCAGGGGTCAGTACTGGGCCCAGTCTTATTCAACATCTTCATCAATGACCTGCATGAGGGGACAGAATGTATCCTCAGCAAGTTTGCTGATGATACAAAACTGGGAAGATTGGCTGATTAACTGGGAGGATGTGCAGCCATTCAGTGAGATCTAGACAGACTGGAAAGCTGGACAAAGATGAACCTAATGAGGTTCAACAAGAATAAGTGTAGAGTCCTGCCTTTGGGGAGAAGAAACAGCATGCATCAGTATAGATTAGGAGTTGACCCACTAGAAAGCAGTCCCATGGAGAAGGACCTTGAGGTCCTGGTGGACAACAAGTTATCCATGGGACAGCAATGTGCCCTTGTGGCCAAGAGAGCCATCTTGGCATGTATTAAGAACAGTGTGGCCAGCAAAGTAAGTTCATCTCCACCTCTGCTCTACCCTCATATGACCACACCTGGAGTATTGTGTCCAGTTTTGGGCTCACCAGTTTGAGAGGGATAGGGATATGCTGGAAACAGTCCAACAGAGAGGTATGGGGATGATTAAGGGACTGGAACATCTGTCATATGAGGAAAGGCTAAGAGAGCTGGGGCTGTGTATTCTTGAGAAGAGAAGACTAAGAGGAGACCTTAGTAATGTCTGTAAATATCTGAAGGGTGGATGTCAAGAATGGGGCAGTCTCTTTTCAGTCATGCCCTGTGATAGGAAAAGGGAAAATGTCACCAAGTAACAGAGGAAGTTCTGCCTCAACTCGAGAAAGAACATTTTTTACTGTGAGGGTGATGAAGCACTGGAACAGGCTACCCAGAGACAGTGTGGAGTCTCCTTCTCTGGAGACTTTCAAGACATGCCTGGACACATTCCCATGTGATCTACCCTAGGTGTTCCCACTGCAGCATGCATGAGGGGACAGAATGTATCCTCAGCAAGTTTGCTGATGATACAAAACTGGGAAGATTGGCTGATTAACTGGGAGGATGTGCAGCCATTCAGTGAGATCTAGACAGACTGGAAAGCTGGACAAAGATGAACCTAATGAGGTTCAACAAGAATAAGTGTAGAGTCCTGCCTTTGGGGAGAAGAAACAGCATGCATCAGTATAGATTAGGAGTTGACCCACTAGAAAGCAGTCCCATGGAGAAGGACCTTGAGGTCCTGGTGGACAACAAGTTATCCATGGGACAGCAATGTGCCCTTGTGGCCAAGAGAGCCATCTTGGCATGTATTAAGAACAGTGTGGCCAGCAAAGTAAGTTCATCTCCACCTCTGCTCTACCCTCATATGACCACACCTGGAGTATTGTGTCCAGTTTTGGGCTCACCAGTTTGAGAGGGATAGGGATATGCTGGAAACAGTCCAACAGAGAGGTATGGGGATGATTAAGGGACTGGAACATCTGTCATATGAGGAAAGGCTAAGAGAGCTGGGGCTGTGTATTCTTGAGAAGAGAAGACTAAGAGGAGACCTTAGTAATGTCTGTAAATATCTGAAGGGTGGATGTCAAGAATGGGGCAGTCTCTTTTCAGTCATGCCCTGTGATAGGAAAAGGGAAAATGTCACCAAGTAACAGAGGAAGTTCTGCCTCAACTTGAGAAAGAACATTTTTTACTGTGAGGGTGATGAAGCACTGGAACAGGCTACCCAGAGACAGTGTGGAGTCTCCTTCTCTGGAGACTTTCAAGACATGCCTGGACACATTCCCATGTGATCTACCCTAGGTGTTCCCACTGCAGCAGTGGGGTTGGACTTGATGGTCTTCAGAGATCTCTTCCAACTCCTATGATTCTATGGTTCTATGAAAATATGCCTCGGGTTAAGATACATGTCTAAAATCCTTTAAATGGGTTGTATGGTAGAGATCCATCATTCTCCCCATGACTACAGATGGAATCTAGGCAGTAACTAGCATTTCTGAGTTTTCTAATGTTAACTAAAAGAATTTATGCTTTCTTTGAGTTCCAAATGACTTTAGCAGATCACTGCTCTAAACACTGTACACACAATCAGTGACGAACTGATTTATCCCAGGCAGCTTACAGTTTATCCAGACAGATTAGTGAAGACAAAGAAAGAGTGATGGTGTAACCTAAAGAAATCAAAGCAGGATAACTACAAGAAGACAAGTTGTCCTCTCAGTCCTGTGTCTTTGTTAGAGCAAACCAGTGGACATAGCAAAGATGATTGTATCCTGCTTACTTCTATTCTTCAGTCTGCAGCTGTAAATGTTAAGTATATAATAAACTTATCCCTTTGGATTAATCTACTGCATAAGGTATAGTTATATAGCTATGATTGCAGCTATTCTATTCCATTAGCACTTATTTCCCCTAGCTTTAATTTAGCTAGAGGAAAGAGCAGTATGAGGGTCAGAAATCCACTAACCATGAGACAAACCTATATAAATACAGCCCACAATGCAAATCTCACTGATGCATTTTCACCATTCTTGCTGGCAATGTCTTCTAGGTTAGGCTACCCATCATGTCCTCTGTGATCATAGAATCATAGAATCATAATCATAGAATCATAGAATCATAGGAGTTGGAAGGGACCTTGAAAGATCTTCTAGTCCAACCCCGCTGCCAGAGCAGGGTCACCTAGAGTACATCACACAGGAACGCATCCAGGTGGGTTTTGAATGTCTCCAGTGAAGGAGACTCCACAACCTCCCTGGGCAGCCTGTTCCAGGGCTCTGTCACTCTCACAGTAAAAAAATTTTTTTTTATATTCACCTTGAACCTCCTATGCTCCAGTTTGCACCCATTACCCCTTGTCCTATCACTGGTCATCATTGAGAAAAGCCTAACTCCATCTCCCTGACACTCACCCCTTACATATTTGTAAACATTGATGAGGTCACCCCTCAGTCTCCTTTTCTCCAAGCTAAAGAGACTCAGCTCCCTCAGCCTTTCCTCATAAGGGAGACGTTCCACTCCCTTAATCGTCTTTGTGGCTCTGCCCTGGACTCTCTCAAGCAGTTCCCTGTCCTTTTTGAACTGAGGGGCCCAGAACTGGACACAATACTCCAGATGCGGCCTCACCAAGGCAGAACAGAGGGGGAGGAGAACCTCTCTTGACCTACTAACCACATCCTTTCTAATGTACCCCAGGATGCCATTGGCCTTCTTGGCCACAAGGGCACATTGCTGGCTCATGGTCATCCTCCTGTCTACCAGGACCCCCAGGTCTCTTTCACCTACACTACTGTCCAGCAGGTCAGCCCCCAACCTGTACTGGGACATGGTGTTGTTCTTCCCCAAATGCAAAACTCTACACTTCCCCTTGTTGAACTTCATCATGTTTCTCCCCACCCAACTCTCCAGCCTGTCCAAGTCTCTCTGAATGGCAGCACAGCCTTCTGGTGTGTCAGCCACTCCTCCCAGCTTAGTGTCATCAGCAAACTTGCTGAGGGCACATTCTATACCCTCATCCAGGTCGTTGATGAAGATGTTGAACAACATCGGTCCCAGTACCAACCCCTGAGGGACTCCACTAGTAACAGACCTCCAACCAGATTCTGCCCCATTGACTACAACTCTCTGACTCCTTCCTTTCAACCAGTTCTTGATCCACCTCACTACCTGATCACCAAACCCATACTTGATCAACTTATCTACAAGGATGCTGTGGGAGACAGTGTCAAATGCTTTACTGAAATCAAGATAAACCACATCTACCACTCTACCATCATCTATCCACCTGATATGATGACATCATGCACTCAACTGAAGCCTAGATATATATCTACACACATATAGCCATAATTTACCTTTATTAGCATAACACTACAAAGCCAGCCTAATGGTTGAAAGACCATAGGATTCTGTCACAGTTGCCAGTCTCACTGCTGGAAGGGTAATAAACACAACACTAAATAAAAGTATATTTATCACAAATAAAGATCAAGATAGGAGATGAGATGATCACATGATGATTTTTAATGCACCAATCCATTCACTCCAGTGCAATTGCTTGCTTGCAGAATACCTTGTATTCAGCAAGATCAAGGTAAATAAAGTAAGTGCCAATGCCAAACTCCATATAAACAAATCATCAAGTACTGGGCAATGTACTGCCCAGTAAATGCCACAGGGTCTATACATGATTGGTACTTCACCTAAAGGAAGGTTTTGCTGCTAAACCTTATTTTTTCCTGTGGACAGAAAAAAGTGATGACACATTTTATGATCTTAGATAAGAGTTATTTTCTTTTCCTGTTCTGGTACTGTAAAAATCCATGCTCAAATCTGGTTGGGCAAAGGAGTTAAAAACACTGATACTTCAACTGAGTCCAGGAAAATAAAAGGAATTAGATTCCCAGATCCCTGAAGTGCACATTAAAGTCTAAATCCAAATTCCTAGACATTTTTAACATGCTATTGTATACCAACCAGCTACTTATTCCAGCAAGATTTGCCTTTCTTTTTAGAGGTGACCCCAAACCAACTTACATTGTTGGAATAAGGCATGATGTGCAAACTTTCAGTGTTTTTGTTCAGCTTTATTTCCCCTAAGATTATTTCAATTTTTCTTCCAGAAATGGACAGCATTCATTATAACTTTCTAAAACAAAATACCCCAAGCCATTTCAGTTAATTCCTTCCCATGTTCTCCCCAAAGCATATCCTTTTAGCTGCGACATTGATAAAAGCTGCCATAGAAAACATGTAGTTAATAATAAACAGCTCACACTTTGTAGGGTGTTTTTTATTTCCCTTGTATAACAAAACACAAGCTCCAGTAAGTCTTAACACAACAATCATTCCCCAGAAACAACACAGTTTAACAATGTTTAGACTGCTTTGGATCCAAGAGCCTTAGTACATCCTCCCATCAACTCAACAAAAAACTATTTTCCTCTCTGCTCACAGACCTTCTGCCTGGAACTCAGTCAACAATATGGTTGAACTGAGTTGCTTTAAACACCTAAACTTGGACTCAAGCAAAAGAAAGAAAATTATTTTTACTTTCATGGTTCATTTCATTTCATTTATTTATTTATTTTAAATTTGCCTGTTGTTTGAACAGAAACTTAAACGCTTGGGTTCATGAAGTAAAGGTAGTATTCTATAGAGGAATACTAGAAGTCTGTTCTAAAGAAAGAAAAAAGAAACAAACAAACAACAAACCAAACAAAAACAAATCAAACCAAACAAAAAAAACCCCAAATTATATAGTCACAGGAATCCTGCAGTTGGACAATTTCAGTTAAGAATTTCTCATGAAACAGGGAAGCATGGTAAGATGGATCATCTAATGATGATCCTAAACATTCCAAATTCAAGAGAACGGTTTTGACAGGAAGAAACTTCCCCTCTTGCCTCTTACCTCCCACTTTATGAGCTTAGAAAGAAGTTATATGAGTCAGAAGTCCCTACTGAGAGGAAGATTTTTCCAGTGTTCACTTTACTATTAGAAAAAAAAACAACCTAACTTGAGAAAATACAAATTAGAAAAACACTCAGAAGGTCTGCATTGAAGGTTTTGTGCAGTCAGGAAAGGGATTAGAAAGCACACGTACCAAGTGGCACCATGTTATCCCTTCAGATACAGCAATTTGGAAAAGAGTAGAGAGTTTTGAAAAAGGAAGAAAGAATGGGAAATTTAAAGTAAATCTCAGAAGAAGTTAAGGATAGGCGAAAGAGGGAAAACAGATAGAGTGTGAGCAGAGACGGGAGGAGATTCTCTAGAGAAAAAGGTGCTGCATTAGGAAGTGAAAACCAGTGTAAGTCAGAGGACTCAGTAGAGAAATACTTAGAAACAGCTGGAGAAAATCCTTGCTGACAACAACAGATCTCCTTGTCAGTCACAAAGGAGAAGCACTATCCTGTGAAAAGCCAATTTAGGCATCAGAAGTGTCAGAAGGGATCAAATTACCTAAAGGAGTTTGAAAATACAGGTGAAGGGATGAGCAGACTGGACCGGCCCAGTCACTACAGTAAGTGCTGTACTGTGAAGATAGAAATCCAAGTCTACTTATATCCCAGTTTTAACTTTCCTAGATAAAAGAAAAAATGTGGAAAGGAAGCGGGGATCACCGAGGTTGCAAAAACAGCAGCAAAGTACTACATTTGGGAAAAAGCCACCACTGAGGCTGGAAGTTTTTTATCAATTGAGAGGGCATCCATGTTGAGAAAAAGATTCCAGGGCCTAGCACTGCTCTGGAAAATTAATGTATCTGGGAACTTTTGCACCTCCTCAGTTGTGTGAATTCATCTTCCTCTTGTGTAACTTACAGCTACCATAATTTAAAATTAATTTACAGTATGTTTCTCTACAATATCACAACTGTTGGTCATGGACATGATTATGATGTAAAAGACTATTTGACTTCTGCTTTTGCACAGTGTGAGTCAGTGAACTTTTTAAAATAAAAATAAAAACCCTATTTTCATTCAAATATTCCCAGTACTTATTCTGTGTTTTGTACCTCAACTTCCATTTCAAGATTCTATATCATGCAACACAGCAGATATGCCCGGTTTGCTTTGAGAGACCCAGGCTGGGTGCCAGGCGTGGTACAATTCAGGTAGGATGGGGTTAACTGCCCCTGTTCCCAGACGGGAGCTTGACCTGACATTGCCACAACATTTCTATTACTTGCCCTCACTCATTAAAAGCTATGTAAGCTAGGGTACCTCTGCATTCTTTAAAGTCAAGAAAGGAGTAAGTTAGCCTGAAGGAATAAATATTCTGTGAAGTTTTCAAAGGAGGTAGCAGGAATATTTCCACATTTGAATTTGCAGCTTAATTCTATGCAGAAAAACCGCAATTTGGAAATCCTAGTTTGAAGGCATATTTTTGAAATATTTTTTGCAGGACAACTTTACCCCTTTTAAACCTACGGAGCTCTATATGTAGCTGATGATACTTCAACCTAATTAGATTATGATATTAGGTATTGTAAATATTTTCAATATATATAGCCATCTTCCTACCGTTACTTCACCTATAGTTAAAACAATCGGTTAAACCTGCTGGTTTAAGGCCCTCATGTCAAAAATTCCTCTTCCCGTGCCACACTGTTGTTGCGTTAATAGATTGCACAATACATCTGCCTGGATTCGTCCCTGTGTGATGTACTCTCAGTGACTGATCTGGCAGGGGGGTTGGACTGGATGATCTTTCCAGGTCCCTTCCAACCTCTAGGATTCTGTGATTCTGCCATCTCATTTGTTTTCTGTGGTATGTTTGGGTAAACAAACCAAACCAAACAGTTACAATCAATTTCATCACTGGTATTAAAAGTATGTATTGCAAAACATTCCGTTCATCTGCCTCAGAAATGAAAATGCCCAGACTTTTCAAACCATAAATTATCAGCAGCATCATTCTACCTGAATTCATTACCACAATGAGTGAAAGTTTTCATACATACAGTCTTGCCAGTTAAAGCAGTTGCTAACTTTCTGAAAGAGGAAAACTAAACTTCTCAGATGCTGCAGTATTTGGCGATACTAAAAGTTCAAATATTCTGTTTTTTTCTGGTTTGTTTGAGTGTTGGTGTTTTGGTGGAAGTTTTTATCCTCTGCTTTAGCAAGGTTAGATCATTGCTGTCCAGCTTTGATTTTGATTCCTGCTTTGCTAAGACAATTTATTGTATGGAAAATAGAATTCCTAGGGAAGCAACATTCCTCCTTCTTCTATAGCAGAAAATATGTTATCTACCTTGCCTTCAATTAGTTTGTTACGAACTATAAATCTGTGCTGAAACACATATTGAAGGAAAAACATCAAAATACATCTGGGATCTGAACACTGATTAAACTCACTTTCACCTCAGATTTAGAATTGCAACTTTAAAATTCACAGTTTTTTCTAAGAACAATATTAAATATTTAAAGTGCACTTTGTACTACCATTAGATCAGAAAAGAGCAACAAAGCACTTTATCAAGCAACATAACCCCCATTAATATTTTTTCCTCTGATTTTAAAGACATATCTTCTATCACTCAATGGATGAAGAAACAGTGATGGAAAGTGCTGTCGTTCTGCCAAAAGCACATGCAGAATAAGACAAGTGAGAGCAATTACATTTCTGATCAGGATAATAATTTAACTGCAGATCTGGAAACTATAATCATCTGGAACATCTGAGTAGTATAAAATATTATAAGGACTATCTTCTATAAATTATCATAAACAGTTCTTCACCTGAAAGCACCTCACCTGAAGGTATGTAGTGGTTTCCAACTATTCCCCCAGAGATGCTTTATTTTCTAACAGCAAAGATCACAAAAACCCGAAGAGTTACAGGCCATACAAAGAACTGTTTGTGTATCCATTCAGAGCAATATAGAAACAATTCCCAAATGCAGGGTTATTATTCACACTAGCTTTTTCTGGCAGCATAGTGCCTTCATTGCCAAGACATTTGATTTATCAAAGGAAAAGGTAACCTGATACTTCAAGCAATCCCTTGTCCCATTCACATACAGAGAAGACTAGATCTCAGCTTCCTCACAATTAATTAAATTGATATTTCATCATGATGTAGATAAGGTAAGGTGGGGGTCCCTTATTCAGTCACTATACAATGTCATGCCCTTAACAGCTCAAAGATTAAGCATAATATTCAAGAATATTAAGCATAATATTCAAGAACACACAGAAAAGGCCAATCTTTGAGAATTAAAAAGGCATTTTTTACTGGCATTCTAGCATGTCACTGACCTTTCTGCTTACATAGAAAAAAGTGGTAAGTGAACATTTCTTCAGTTGAGAGAAAAAAAGTATGGCTACTTATTATTGCATCAGGTGCAGTTGCTTTATCACAGCCATTCTGAGGCAAATTCTCTGTTGTGACATTCATGTCACTTATTTTAGCAGTCTAAAAGTCAGGTGTGCAATCAAACCTATTAATTTAGTTGCACTCAAAAGTCATTGAAGAAAACCAGGCCTCTCCAGCAGACTAGGGATGAGACAAGCCCTCACTACATTCTAAAGCAGTTACGTGGGTTGACCTCCACTGCCAAAGGAGAGATACTTTGTCTGTTCAGACCGCACATTTTTTTAAACTGCTAGAGGTAGGCAAGATGAACCCAAATATCAGGACATTTCTGAAATTATTTATACCTCACTCTCTCATGGAAATCTTACTAAGCCTCTATGGTTTGATCTAAGAGGAAAAAAAGGGAATTTAGGAAACCAATTTTGTCTTCAAAGCTTGCACATGCTCACCTTGTGCATTGACTGTCCACATGCAAGATGAGGTCACTTGCACTGCCACCTCTAAAAGGCATGTGTCGAGGCTAAGACCATGGGAGGCTGCAGTGATCTTTACATGTAAAGGCATCTGGTTGCATAAGCCAGCAAGAGGGATGGTTAGAACTGCACTCAGACATCACAAGGTATTTTAGGGTTTGTTCACATGGTCACACACAGTCAGGCATATGGGACCTGACTTGACAGCTGAGCTGTGGTAACTACCCTCATGCTGGCCACAGCCCACTCCAGCAAGGAAGTAAAATATGCAAGCTGAAACCACCACTTCAGAAGTGGGGTGCAGGTGGAGTGTGCAAGCAGCCAGTTAATGCACTTCAGCTGTGGAGAGTGGGTTAGCTGCCTGGCCACCTGTCAAACTGCAGCAAACAAACTGTTCAGGATCATCTCACCAGGCAATTAGTTTCGTATCAGTTTTAAAGGACAGCTTCCTTGTGTACAGCAATGCTGCCGCAGCATGGAAACAGCTCATAATTTGAACTTGAGAGCTGTGGGGTGTTTGGCAGGAGATCTAACCAGGCAGACCACTGAGAGAAAGTAGACATCCTTTATTTTCATCTACTGAAGAGAACAGCTTTTCCAATTAAATAGCATTTTTTGAACCTTGGATATTTTCACTTCACAAAAACAGTTTCACTGTGCTTATGTGGACAAGAATTCCACAAGATTCCGCCAAAAGTGTGATGTTTTTCTGTTGTATTATGCCCCGTATAGATTCCAACCCAAAATCAGTAGAAAGCAGCACCTCACTACATTTTTCATCTTAATATTGAGACAAATGCACTTCTCCTGGCTTCTGAGTAACAAAGCTTATTCCAAATTTTGAAAAGCTTCTGTCACAATTTACATTTAACAGTTTCTTTCTTGGCTACCACTGGGAAAATACTGCAAGGAGAATTCACAAGCATTAATTTGACTAAAAACATACATTTGTTTTGACTGGGCTCACAAGGGTCCTTGTTTGCTTTACACAGGTATTCATTCTCTTTTTTTTTCTTTGTTTGTGGGAAAGTTACACCTGGGCAAAGAGATATGAAAGTTTGGGAAAGAAGTCTCTACAGGGCCATGATTCCTCTCCTGTCCTCCCTGCTGTCAAAAGATTCAGGCATCACATCAGCAAATACAAACAAATCCCACATGACAAAAGAAAGATCATTGAATAATAACGTGAGCTGGTAGAAGAAAACAGAATAGTAACCCCTTCATAAAGCACTTCTTAGCCATTTTTCTGAAAAAAAAAAACTTTCAAATTAAGTTCCAATCTGCTTTAGTTAAGCATAAATTATTTGACTCATTATGGGAAAAATTAGATGAATTCCTACTGTATCTGCATCATAAAAAAGATTAGATTAGATGATCTAATAGTCCCTTCTGGCCTAAAATCCTATGAACAAAAAGGAAAAGCTGCTGTATTATTCACATTTACAATAAATATAGCAAATAACCCTTAGAAAATGGTTTATTTTCCCCAAATAGTCAAAAGATCACTAAAAAAGAACATTCAGGTTTCTGAAATCCCACTGTAAAAACCCTCCTTGTGTAACCATAACCATAACCATAACTTTCAAAAGAAAGAAAGAGAGAAAGACCTAAAAAGGCATTCACATTTGCTGAGTAATTTAAAATAATGAACAAATTAGTGGGGAAAAAACCTGTTTGCAGGTAATTCATGAACAGAAATGGGTACAACATTGATCAAATAAATTATTTGCTGTAAATAGTTCATTCAGCTCTGGCTTCAACACACATTAACAATTAAATCAAACAGAGCCAAATCCCACAGCAATTATTTAAGTACAATCTGGACACTTGAAAGCACATCCAGATTGCTTAAACTGTTTCTCTTTTTTGTCCCTATGTCATTTACCCCCTCTTTCTGAGTTAGGTTACTCTTGCCTACCTTCAATACCACTCAACATTTTTCAGCTTGTTTAGCATATTTTCAGGTTTGTATAAACTAATATTTTCCCACCTGTTACCCTTCATAATTTTTTTTCTCATTGTTATTTGATATGGGAGCAGGTATCAGAGGACAAAGTTCTTGATGCCATAGGTAAATCCACTTCCAGCTTCTTGTTTAACCTTCTGCTTGTATTTTATAATAAAATAATAATAATCCTGCTTGTATTTTTATAATAAAATAACTAGCTGTACATTTAGGTTCGTATCCTGTAAATTAAGTTTGCCTTTTCTTTTCTACAGTTCAAGTACTTTTTTGTATTATTATTGGGTTTTATTTCACCGAGTCAAATCAATTCTAAATTTTTTTTTTTTTCCTGGATTCATCTCAGTCTCCAGCCTAAAGACCAATTAATTCTCAGCCTTGTGCTCTTCTCTCAAGTCTTATTACTTATATTCCACAGTTCAGCCCTGTTCTCCTCAAGCTGAATTAATCTGGTTTGCAGTGTATTTATGTCAATAAATATGAGCCATTTCACTTGTTACCACTTATGTTGTTTGTTTCTCCTTACATATGGTTTAAAAGGATGGCAACAAAAGCAATCAAGACTTGTGTGTATGAGCATGAAAGTCTTTACTGCCTTATGTATGAGACAGCTTTGGTCTGTCAGTGATGACAAGTACTCACCAGTCTCTGTGTACATCCATCCCACTAAAGTGAGGCCAAAGTGTCAGAGATGCTTTGTAAATTACTCAAAACTGTGTCAGGCTCCAAGATGAGGTTTTCCCTAATCTAAGTGATAAAGACCTCTGTGAGGAAAGCTTTCTGTACCTCGATGGATCCTGCCTGATCTTCACTGGTTTCCCTGGAGATGCTCAATATTCCCTCAGCCAAAAGGGGTGACTTCATACTGTAAACTACTACTAAAATGAATTAAATCAAATATTGAAAATTCAGCATTCCAGACACATATCAAACATCTGTTCAGTTCTAGTCAGTCATTTTGGACACTTATGACATCATTTTTATTATCCTGTGACCTTATGACTCAAGGTTACTAGCTCTTAGACTGTCCACAGAGCTTCCACAAAAGTTCCTAGCTGTCAGAGGCCCAGAAGACAATCTGATTCTGAAGCACAGGGCACAGATTTTGTTCATACCATCATTCTGCCCCAGTAGAAAGCACAGACAGAATTAATCAATTCAAGATACTTGACTCAAGACCTCACCAACAGCCAGAAGCAAATCTATTTGTTATTTCTGTTAAGACATGAATGGGTAATAGTATCAGAATGAAAAAGTAAGTATATAGGCTTATATTGTCCTCAGTTGAGGACCTACATATCTCAGCCAAAACTGGGAAGTCTGTCAAACTCATCAGTACTGAAGTGTGGGATCCCTCCTTTCTTTTTCTTTTGCTGTATCAATAAAGTAACTTCTGTGGGCAAAAATATCAGTATGGACATTGATTTCAGGATATGATTTTATCAGCCACGTGGAAAGCTTGCATATCTCCTTGCTCTATCACTGTGGAATGACATACAGAACATTTTGCAGCCAGGTAACTCTTACTACAAATACTCATAAATATTTTATAGATACTTTCACTTCTCATATTCTGCCAACTAGGCTTCACCATCATGCTGGGTATTTTTAATGCAGCTCCCCACTTTCGTCATGTTTGGTCCCTCTGTCTTTTCTTCTTTCTATTACATGTGAATGCTGTTCTTTTTAAGGTGTCCATCATCCTGGCAATTGTTTGCACCCTTGGATGCAGACTTTCTAGGAGAGCTACATCTCTGCACTGGATGGGTAGAACCAATTCTTGGGAACAGAAAGGAACACTAATCAAAACAGGCACATTTACAGACAAGTTATTTTTCCCTGAGTTCCCACTAGTGCAAACAATCAAAGCTTTGCCTTGATAAAAGTTGTAGTATCACAGGCAGTATGTGTTGTCTTGGGGTGTTCTACATAAAAGTGCCTTTTCTGTACCGTTTCCTATCTTTCAAGAACATTTTATTTGATGTAGTTATATTTGAAAATAAACCTTTAAAAGATTTCCTCCTCTAAGTACAGTTTCATTTCAGTTCAAATGCATACATATACACACACACAAGAAATACATAAAAAACCTTGGGAAATTATTCTTCTTTTACTCTGCTTACTAACAGAAAAATGCAGAATTTAGGATAGTTACGGTGTTAGTTCTAAGAGCATTTTTTCTTGTGCTACAACTTATTGGGATTGAATGAATTTTTAAAGTAACAAAAAGAAATTAAGTTCATCCTATACTATTGAATAACTAGATAAGCAGACCAGAAGCTATGTTAGAATTTGCAATTGCTCTATTGTAGTAATAGCTATGCCCAGCTAAACAATGATACAGATAACAGAAAGGTAAAAAAGATAAATGCAAGATGCTAACTAATTAGCTTTTTTAAAGGGCTAAAATCTATAGCAGATTGAAAATCTTACTGCTAAATCCTTTAACACATGCACAACACAAAAATTAGTGCAACAACGCCCAAGCAAAAGTCTTTGATGAGTTCTAGAGATGGTGACATAGCATCTTCATGCAGTGTGGAGTGAGGTTCTTCCAAATACAAGGGGTAGCATGACAAAAATCAAAATGCTTCTAGAAAGAAACATACTCAAGGCTGTATGTTCTCAGAACAGAGAGCTGCAGATTACTTTTGCCATACAAAATTAAACTTGAAAGGTCAGTAAGGCTCAATAGCTATTTAGATGGCAATAAAGAGGCCTCTGCTTAAGAAAGTTGAGAAAGCAAAGTAGTAGGGGAATAAAGTGGTCAGAAAAGGTGGCCAGACAGACAAGTCAAGCAGAAGCACAGCAAACAGACTTGAGATGACATGGTTAGGAGACAGCTGTAATCATTTTGCACATAGATAAGGACAGAGACGAGTACTTTGGCAATAGAGGCTGAAAGGTCAGATCAGTGGATCTCAAAGCACAATACCAGGTTACTAAATAAGCCAGCTCCATAACTCTGGGAGCTGGGTACCATAACTTGATAGTTGGCACAAAAGTCACTAAAGTGTGGCACAGTGTTCCAGCGACTTTGCTCAAGGTCACCAAGCTGTGAGCAGAAGCCAAGCAGTACAAATCCTCAGATAGCTTCTCCCAGCATCAGTCTGTCCTCTGTGCTTTTGGGACAAGGGAATTCACATCGTGGATCCAACGATGGTAATCATTCTAGCAACAAAAAGCATTCAAGAACATTATTTCAATGTTAACCTCCAACAAACGAAAAAGGCATTTTTACACAATTCCTTAGTAAATGAGACTTTTCCACCTTATACCACGTGAGCGAGACATCAGTGACATAATACACAAGTGTTTACATCATTAAAGAAATTGATCCTCCAAGATGCTCAGCATACTCACAGCCATTCATCTCAGAGGACCAGGCTTTAGAACTTGAAGTATCTCCTTTGCCCAACATGAACCCAACAAAAGAACTAAAAGAATTAGTGTCCTCTTGTGACAAGCTTTTACCATTTCCCATATAAGAGTACAAAACAAACCTTCTGTTTGGGCTAGTAAACAAACCAATGGGCTAGTAAATCATTATGTAGTAATCTTTTGAATCAGATCTTGTAGATCAAAAATCCTTTAAAAGTCATAATCTAATATATACTTCAGAAACAAAGCCTGTTTCTTTGGTTGCAGTTTACTCCATTGACTAACCTGGACTCACAAGTTTGCATATATTTCAGAATGTAACCTAAAGTGACAGACACAGAATAAAATGGGACTACACATTATTTATAAACCTGGAAATCATTCAGCTGTAATCAGAGAATCACAGAATAGTCATGTTTGGAAAGGACCTCTGAGATCACTGAGTCCAACCATAAGAAAACCCAAACAAACAAACAAGCAAAACAAAAACCACCATAAAACACACCAAGAAACCCCCACAAACACACAACCCACAATCTTGGCCATGAGAGCATGCCCTGAAGTTCCTCATCTACACACTTCTTGAATACATCTAAGTCTGGTGAATACATCCACCTCCCCAGGCAGGCTGTTCCAGTGCCTCATCACTCTTTCGATATAGAAATTCTTCCTCATGTCCAATCTAAACCTTTCCTGCTGCAACTTCAGGCCATTTCCTCAGGTCCTGTCATTATTCACTAGGGAGAGCAGGCTAACACCCATCTCCCTACAACCTCCTTTCAGGTAGCTGTAGAGGGCAACCCTCAGCCTCCTCTTCTCCAAACTAAACATCCCTATTTTTCCTCAAAATTGCTATTCCAACATTCCAGTTATCTTCAAATACTTCAAATACATTAATCAACCTGTCAGATTCACTTGAACATTTTTGTCAAGACATTTCTGACCTTAATTCTGGCCTGTAATACTTTTGAGGTACCCAATACAATACACAGAACTTTTAAAATAATTTGTTGTGTTATGGCTTTGCACCTCCCATTGTGTTACAAACAAAAGCTCATTAATCCTGTCAAACAAGTTTGTGTCTATGAACTTTATAACTTTTCTCCAGCTTGTTTGCAAACTCTTTCAGCATTTATTAGCATACAGTACAAATACAAGTGATTTAAGATCTCTGTGTGACAGAAGATCCCAACAACTTCTGATTCTGCCCCAAAATGGAGACCAAAAAAAAAAATTTAAAATAAAAAATAAAAAAAAAAAATTCCTCAAACCAGTAAACCTAAAATCCATGTTAAAACCTGAGTTTTCCATATAGGGATAGGAAACAGGAAACAGATGTCCTCACACTCCTGCTGTGGGGACTGATCCCTAAGGTCACTCCACACATCCCAGCAGGAGTACAAGCTGCACTGTCTGGTGAGGGAGCAGGAGGCATGTACTGCTTTCTGATCCTTGTCCATAAAAGAGAATAAGAATGACAATCATTACTCCAGGTGGTGGAATGTCCAAGCAAGAAACTTAATGTTATTGTGTTTTGGGGTTTTTTAAAAAGAATTAAACTATTTCTCTTCAGATTAAGTTGAGTACAATATTTTGTTTCATTTTTCCTAGAAATTACTTTCTAAAAGCTCAGTGAAATGTAAAATCCAATTGCTTTTCACATGGATTTTCACAGTGCAAATTGCAAAGTATTTATGCCACTCAAAGAGAACACAAAACTCAGGGCAGAATTTTGACATCACTAGGTATCTCTTGATAATCACAAAACCTCTTCTGAATTTTAGTATGCGATAACAGAGGAAGCATGCTAAAACTGTTTTTCCTATTTACAAGACATTCTGTAAATTCAGAGGAGCCTGCCTGTACAAACGTGGGACAAGGAGAAAACAGAGCACATTAGCATCTGTGCATGGAGATATGGTTGGGAGCTGGGAACAGGTAAGACTTTTACAGGTCATAGAATTATAGAACGGTTAAGGCTTGAAAGGCCCTTAAAGATCATCAGTTTCCACTCTCCCTGCTATGAGTAGGGACTCTTCACATTAGAGCAGGCTGCACAAGGCCTCTGATGACTGATGACATGCAATGTCTAGCCTAGGATGCTCAGCTGTGACTTGAATGTTTGAGATCAGTACTGAACAATTTCTTAGTAATATCAGGCTCCTTTCACGGGTCTCAGTACAGTGTCTGAAATGTAGGGCTTCCAACAGTCTGTAATCACTCAAAAAGACCTTGCGTAATGGCCCAAGACATCCTCCCAAAATTGCTTTCTGAGATACTTGCATATGACTACTAGAAGGAGTAGCAGAAGTCTGCAGTGGTCTGCAGAATGCTTCATATTTGACTGTAAAGGCACAAGAAGGCTAAAAGAACAGTGCAATATCCAGAGGGAATGACACAGCAGCTCAGGGATACCAGCACCTTCTGACTCAAACATGCCTACAACAAACCAACTTCCTATGTAAATTCTGGACTTAAAGAAAACTGTCAGCCCTGGAACCAAGCCACAAAAACAAGTGTGTGATGTAAGATTTTTCATTTTGAATTTGACCCACCTTTACTTTTTATTTACCAGCTTACAATATGCCTGCTGCTATATCTGGACACACTACATTTATATTCAGCAGAAGCTTTCACTTGCATTCTCATCCTTCAGTTCCAATTACATGCCAAATAAACTCCGCATTGCATAAGAACACTGAAAGTGGCAACTGAAAGACTCTTTTTTTTACCCTAAGAGATGTAAGGCATAAAAGTGAAGATATAAGCCTTCCTAGATGTCTCAAAGAGAAGTAATTGGTCGCCTTTACTAGCGCAGTAGCTGAGGACAAAATAGGTAAGGCTAAGTCTCCAGAGGAGCACATACTGGATCACAGGGATTCCTCACAAACCGAGTAAAATGCTAGTGTCAGGTTCACACTTCAATAATTCCCATTATAATGCATGCACTGCTCAAGGCTGCCTGAGTGCTTTGTAGGGATAATAACATATTTGCCTTTATGATTTTCCAGAGGCATGCTACAGGCATCCCATCCAGTAGCTCTGTAGTGTCCAGTTTTGTTGTGCTGCTCAAGACAAAGAACCCACAGTCATTTTCTGCAGCTAGTGGCCAGCATGAAAAGGCAGAAGTCCTGTTAAGGACCAGTTGATCTGCAGCCAGTGTACATGAAAGAGGCAGTATGGGCACTTGACACTCTGCGAGTTGTATCATTCAGTCTCAGTTTGGATTCTGCTTCTAAGTCAGAAAGACCTGTGAATACAAGGGGAGACACCAGGGAAATTAACACCAACCATCCAGATACCAGCATTCCATCAAAGTGTCTTGGGAGTTTAAGCCATACTGGACTTGGTGACTGTGTCAAAACCACCTCTCAGGAAAAAATTTTTCGAAGATATCTAGATAGCCGAGAACAATAAATAAATAAATAAATAAATAAATTATTACATAAATACATAAATAAAATATAGATTAGATAGATAGATAGATAAAAAATAAAATAAGAAGTAACATAGTAGTTTTTCAACTGCATTTAAGGCAGACAAGTTACCTAATTTACTTGGATTTAGGACACATAAGCATCTGGAATATGCTTTACACCCGGAAAAGCTAAAAGTAGTCAAGACTTGGTCTGGACACAAAAGCAGAATAGCCACTTCAGCAGCATAAGACACCAACCTTAATTACCTCTAATTTGCTTTCTATTTTATAGCTCTAGCTGACTCATAACTGAAAGAGTCTTAGCAATCCTAACAGGCACCTATTTGCATCTTCATGCAACTCTGCATTTTTAAAATTCTCCCCTTTAAAGATTAAGAAATAGAAAACTAAGCTTAAGAATTTTAGCTCACATATTTACAAAAAAAAACCCATGTATTTTGTGCTTATATTACCTAGCAATAAATATTTACTAAAATTTCTACAAATAACTTGCCTAGTTTGAAATTTTGTGAAGACAACTGTTAAAAAAAGAGCACAGCAAATTGAGAAAAAAACTGATTTAAAATATTTTTCATATACTATTTAATGTGTTCTAGTCTTGCATTTTTACTTTCTATGGAAAAGAACATCAGTCTCCATAAACATAGAATATTTTAGTTGAACATTTTGAAAAGGCAAAGTACATACTAAATGAAATATGAGAATTAAAGTCGACATAGTAGTATCTATCTAAATAACCAACTACAGTAATATTTATTGAAGTGTTGGTCAAGCCCCCAGCATAAGATTCATAATTTGTTCTCTTTTTTTGATAAATTTAAATACAGAGAGAGAGGCCTGGTATAATAACAAAAAAAAAAACCCAAACACAACCAACTTGGAAGTGGTGCACACACAGTCTTTGCTTTTCAAGGACTGGGATTCAAATTTATGTTTCCAATCCCTTACTTCTTTGCAAACTATCAGCTCTGTTGTGCCTGGCATTGTTCAGTACTTCTAAACATCAGGTCATTTTTATCTCAGTGCCTAGATATGAATTTAGAAGTCCAGCAGTAAGTTCACAGATGTGGGCTGTCTGGCCAATGCCCAAATAAACAATCTTCGATTTCTCCTTTGTGCTTAACATAACACATTGAAAAAAAATGAACCCATTTCACATCAATCTCTGTAAAATATTAGTTGAAAAGGCCAAAGATCAATACATCTTGCCCAGCCTGTTTTTTTCTTGTATAGATTTGAAGTTCAGTTTGAGATCTAAAAAAGGATTGCCAACATAACCTGGATCACCATATGGGAGGAGTTTTGGATGACTTGTCATTTCATATAGTTAAAACATATAGATCACAGTGGTAAATCTCAGACCGAGAAATCCAGAAACAGAATGTCTGCAACATTGTGATGACTGCAACATAACAGGCCCAAGAATCTCCTTATTTCCTATTTTAGCAGTAGATACTGCAGTGGTGTTTTTAAAACCATAGTTATCATTGCTCTGTAACAGTGTTCCCTTACATCACTAACTTAAGGGGTTGAATGGATGATGCTTAAAAATATCCTCACAAATCAAGGCTATACTAGTAGCTTCAAACTCTGCTTGCATCCATACTTCATCAGTCAGTGTTGCTTGACATGATTATTGTCATTTGCTTCCAGTTCCCTTCAACCCTCCAGATTACAAAAGCAGTCAGTAGTATTGCTAACCCTGGTAATTTACAGATACAACCCTATTACTGACAGCAGCCAATAATACTATTCAATGGCAATGTGTTGCCATGGTAAAGCAAGAGTATCCAAATATCTTACACACAATAAAGGCATTAATATGCAGCTATTGCTACTTGTGCCTCTTAATCATGACAGAGAAAAGCAAGACTGCTGAAAGCGACTACACTTCATTCCAAAAAAAGTGACAGATATTTTAAGAGACAGGAGTGCCAGAAGAGTAACTGGAACTGAAGTAGCAGAATTTACATATATGCTCTGCCTCAATAACAAGGCTTCTTTCAAAGACAATTACATACTCTTAGAACATTTCTTTAAATACCTAATCTCTCCTTTAGTTATCTACCATTATTTGTTTTTATTAGACCTCTGGTTTTTCCATTACTTTTTCTGTAACATTTCCTATCAGATTAAAATGTTTTCCTGAGATCTCTTAGTCTAATAGCTTGTCTACAAACTGAGTTATTCATGGATAACTATGGTTCAGAAAGAACCGTGATTCAAGATCGGAACTGTCTTACTCTTTTTAAGAATCCATGAGAAAGCAGAAAGAACTAATCTGGAGCAAAGAACTAGAAATTTGTACTTCACAGTGTCAGTGTCATCTAATAAATCAGGCAGTCCTTCCCAAGAGCTATTCCAAAACAAGTACTTGGTTGCCCTTAACAATTGGAGCCTTTTAAACACCTTTGGTTAAGAACAAAGAAGAGATGTATGAGAATGTTAAATATGACTCAGCATGGTAAAATTTTCAAATTTAATGGTATTGGGATACTAATAACTAAGTAAATGTGATGTATGGCTTTTATAATATAATACAAAGAAAAAATGCAAATAAAACCCACATCTGTGTACCAGCAAAATAATCTGATGCTCCAAAATCCCTTCAAAGTTTTTCCTTTTATATAGATTTTAATGTTTTCTACCTTCCTTCTCCCTCCTCAAACTGAGTTATATATATTTTGAAAGCTTCTGCTTAGTGATAAGACATAAAAATATTATCCCCATATTTTAAATCACCCACACAGAAAAAACCTGAAATACTTAAAAATCTATTAATATCAATAATGGTGAGTGTTTTGTAAGCTTTCAAAGAAAATCCATAAACCGTTGATTTTAGCTATGACTATATATCTGAAGGACAGTTTAAACCCATATTGAAATATTCTATTAACAGTATAACCTTTATTATACTTTACCCAAAAGAACAATCTGATAAACTGTATTGTTCTGGTGACAGTGGTAGTGCTGAAATAATTCTATTTCCAATTTCTTTCTAGAAGTGAAAACAAACTACCCCCTTTTTTTTTTTTTCCTTTTCACCAATCAGATGTGCAACCAGCTTTTCTAAGTACATTTTTGCCAAAAGTCAAGATATTAGAACATAACCCAGCAGTAGTTAGTGCTCGTTGTAGTGGAATAGAAAATATTTTAAGATTAGTTTTAGGCTGACTGATTTTCAATGATTCCAACTCCAAAATAGTGAACTTATTTTCAAAACATATCTCAAGGGGGAAAGGGTACAGCTACTATCATTATACAATAAAAACAAAATTTATTGACATAATTTAAAACCAAGGATTTTTATCTTAATCTTTTGGAGGTTTGTTGTTTGTTTTTTTATTTTTTTTTATTTTACCTGTGTACACCAAAATCTTTAAATGCCACAGGCAAAACATGCATAAGAGGTATGGTTTTTCAAAGTTCTGAGGTGCTGTTAACATCAGTTAAAACAGCTTTTTGTCATGACAATTGATACCATATCTATTATTTCTATTACATAGTACACCAATTCTGTATTTAGACCTTTAGACCTTTCAGACCTTCAGGTCCCAGCAAGCGCAGCAATTACATAAAACACTTACATGAATGCAACCTGCCTGAAGACTGTTTTTCATGTTTTGTTGAACTGGCAGCATAGCTAGTCCTAAAAACTAACAGGGGGGAAAAAAAAAAAAAAAAGAATTACTGAAGTTAAAGACTGTGATAAAGTGCTTAGAGGGTGGCCTTCAAGAACATGTACAACTGCACTAATTATTTCAGTCTTCAAGCACACCTTTTGCTTTGTGTGGCATAATGCTGGCCCTCCCAGGCCTGAGGATCGAGGTTGAAGTAGAGAACTCAGCCCTTGAAGCCCAACTTCCAGAGGCACCTGAACACTCGGAAGCAGATCTGTGCTTCCCATGGCAAGTTGCAGCAGCGCAAGGTGGCTTTCCTTAAAGGGCCTGGCCTGGTCTCACAGCTACAGCAAGGGCTTTCTGTAGTCAGAGACAGGGGCTGCCATCAGTGGCTGCCTTCCTAGGAGGAAGCCCTAGAGCACTTTCCAGGCACCATCTCCACTGTATCTCAGCTTATCCAGCTCATCTTCCCCTTTTCCTTCTGAAGCACTGCTCTCTCCTGGTTCACTTGGGCCCTCATAGTTGAGAAATCATTTTTAAAAGCTCATGCTCAGCGAGTCTTCCTACCAAGGCCTCCCCAATGGTTCCTCCACTCAGTGATGGCTCTATTTCAATTCCTGAAGGGCAGAGCAGCGACACGTGAGGGCAGCCAGGTCCCTTGCCTGTCAGGAGAAGGCAAGGTCTTAGGCAGGACCATTCCCTTCTGAGCAGTGCTTTATACTTCAGAGGTTTTTTGAGAATATTGTCACATATTTCACTCACAGTCCCTGGGAAACAAACAATCCATATCTTGAGCAACGCTGCTTAAAAGTATCCCCTGAATGATTTTGATGGAAAAATCAATACTTTTTGAGAAAATTTTCAAAATGGCTTTTTCAAAAGTAATTTAATTAGCTTTGAGAAGTACCATCAAGAGGCAAGCCACCTGAAAACCACCTGAAATCAGAAGCATTTAGACTTTTAAATACCACCCACAATTTCCCAGGAATGAGTTTTGAATACTTTGTGCTACTGTTCACTTTTCTGATGGACTTCATTGTCCGTCATTAACCTTAGACAGAAAATTGGTTTTGATCAGAGTGAGATGAGCTACCTCTTCTGTGTGGGAAAGCCCTTTTAGAGACCTCACTATAGAGGAAGATGAAGACCACACTATAGAGGAGTGTGTTCTGGTATTTCACTGACCTGCAATCTGTATAATCATTCAAGCAAGCATAAGAAGTCAGTTTTTTAAATTCTGTGCCATGTTTTCCTACATTTATCACAAGAAAACATCTGTTTTATTTACATGGCTGACTTTGCTGTAGTCTCAAATTTTGATGCAAGTTAGTTGTTGTATTTTAATGAAAATTACCTTTTTCATTTCCCACAGAAGACTATAGCTTTCCTCTGAGATTGCCAATAACAAATGTCTCCTGGAGTGACAAGAAAATGAACTGGAGTACTTGAGAACTACACTTGCAGGTATTACAACATTTCAAAATTGAATTTGTTCAAAATTGGAACAGATGCACAAGTTTAGAGATTACCTGAAACAAAAATACTTTAAAAAAATCAACAATAACCTATTATTTAAATGTTTCTATTTTGCATCATTACATTAAACTTTAATTAATGTTTCTGCGTAAAAATTTGACTTGCAAAATAGTGAACTGATGAACAGCCAGTATTTTATCAGCCAGCATAGCTTTCTCATAATACCATCAAATAAACCAGAAATATTCAGTTTAATACCCAGCCATAAAAAGCAGAACATAACCAGTTAGAACTCTTATAACAGTAAAGTTCAAATAAGCTTATTTTGTTCTGTAAAAAAAAAAAAAAAAAGAAAGAAATTTGAAGTTTCTAGCTACTTTTTTTTTTTCTTCTTCATAAAATGGTTTCATTGCAGATCAATGAAAATGAGGTTTTTGTTCTGACCTCATTGCAGTGTTTTACCGCCCTTTCCTCTGTCAGTCTGTATATATAACTGCCAGGTCATCCTGGTTTACTATTTGTATAATATTATTTGTACTAAAAAGGCAAATGATTAAGTCAAAACAATTTTCTTCATCATTCTTCAGCACCCACTGTGAGAGATTTATGCCCTAAAACAATCTGGATTAATTCAACCATCTTTTTTTTCAAAACCAGAATTATTTCATCAGGACAAGTTAGCCCAATTTTTAGTGTAAAACCAGAAATAGAACTGTTTCCTCTCTTTCATGGTCAGAAATTGTTTCCCCAGTTTTAGCCGTTAATGCCTGCAGAATGAGAGATGTGACCTTATTATTATCTTTCAGTGTTTAATAAATGCTGTTTGATATTTGCAAAGCCATGTTGAACATTAAAATATGCATTAATTCTGCTTTTAAATGTAGCCTATAGCTCTCCAACAGCCTTAAAAATGTTAGCTATTTTATATAAGAAAACATGAAATCATGTCTGCTACTACATGTACATACTCAAAAAAAAGCTGTATGATTTAATTTTTGCCTTTGAAAAATGAAGAACAGCTATTGAAATAAATTAGCATATATTTAATTTTTTTCTTTTGTCTGTAGCTGAAAACAATTAACTTGTGGGGTTTTTTCCCCACCTGAGTCCTTATGTGTGACCAGCAGCCTGTGGTGAGATGGCAGGCTTGTCTCCCTGCAACGCATGGAGGAGCACGGTAGAGCTTCCTCTGAAGGTTCATAGTGGAGCAGATGTGGACCTGCAGCAAGTGGACATGGACCAGCAGCTGTGGAGGACCCCATGCCAGGGGAGGTGACTGTTCCCGAAGTAGTTCATGACTCTGTAGTCTGTCTGTTCCTGAGGGACTGCACCTCATGGGAGGGACTCATGTTGGAGGGGTTCACGAAGGACTAAATCCTATTCCCTGTCCACCTGTGCCCTTGAGGTGAAGGAGGTAGAAAAACCAGGAGCAAAGTAATTTGGGCTTGAGAAGAAGGGAGGGGTGGGCTAAAGTATTAAAGCTCTGGGGTTTTTTTTACTTTGTCCTACATGCACCAGATTAGTGATAAATTGATTTTTTTTTTTTTCCCCAAACTGAGTCTGTTTCGCCCATGCCAATAATCAGTGAGTAAACCCTCCTTGTCTTTGTCTCAGCCCATGAGCTTCCAGTTGTTTTTTGTCCTCTCCATTCCACAATGGGGTTGGGGGGTGATTAAGTGGCCCCATGACATTCATTTAAATGTCAGAGTGCACATGTGTTTGCACCTCCATGCAGAGAACTACCCAATCTAGATTTAATCATCATACAGTCTAAAATAGATATAACTAAATACAGTGATAGAGATAACTAGCAGCAGAACACTTGTAAAATGCTGATACTATGGCTCAGAAAAAGTACCAAAGAGACTACAGAAGTTTAGCCGTTTTGTTGACATTCTCTTCACATTTTTTTAAAACCTGCCAGATGACGTCTGAGTTGCCTTGATTCACCTCAGGTGGTATAAAAATAAGGGAACATGTCAGCTCAGAGAGCTGCAATCTTAGAAGCCTGTTAGATGGCATTTTAGGCCACCTATTATGGCTAATTGATGCGTAACAAATCAGAAAGAAATGAACTGCCTCACAAACTTAGCATGCAGTGTGCACTTTGTAAACCAGTATCCATGCCGATGTGCTGACCTCACACAGGAAATCTGTCATTACACACACATGGGCCAAATGCCATGCAAAAGAGGACTTCTGCAGTCTTACCTCAATGGGAAACAGATAGAAAACAGCCACACAGGGGTACTAATATTTCTCTTACATGATTATTCTCCTAAATTTTCAGATCACCATTTCAGATCTCTCAGTGGAGGCTCTAAATTTAAACTACAGAGGCCAATTTCATTAAGTAATGGCTTTACGTTCATACATTCCACTCCCTTGGTGGAGCTTCCAGCACAGACCCAGAGCTGCAGGAGACCTCAGTGTACAAGGCTGATTCAGAACTAGACACCCTAGAGCTGCAACTGTGCAAGTCTAGGTTTTTATGGGTGCTGGTTTTCTAATTAGAACTTTTCAAGTAGGAAAAGCAAAAAAATAATTTCACTGATTCCCAAATCAGGATAGTTGTGAAAGGCGGTAAAAAGAATAGGGGCAGGGAAGTGAGAGTCTTGACCAGATTTAAATGGAACACAACAAAATGTAACTGAAGATATTTATGACAGCCAGGAAATGACAGAAAACTCTTAAATGCACATTCATTTTTTTTACCTTATTGGAGAAAAAAAAAAAAATCCTGATTAAAACTTTTTAATTTCTGGTGACACTTCACTGATAACTTCAAACATATGAATGAGCCTAATTTTAATACAGAACTTCTTCACAAAATGAAGACATCTGTTAGAGAAGCTGGTGTTTTGTTTTTTTTCATCTGGGACTTTTTTAGTCTCTCAGTATAACCTGACCTTCATAGACCCTAGACCTGGCTCTACTTAGCGTGCACAACTTGAAGAAATCACTGCTCAAAATTGGAGGACAAGTTATTGTTGTTGAGTTGGCCCACAACAAAAATCTTTCCCTCCATGAAATTGAACATGGCACTTCTGGTTTTGTTCTGAAATGGACACAATCCAAACCCACTAGAATAGATCACTCATGGAGGTAATAGACTTGTCAACTTTTAGAATGCCAGGAATGGCAAAGCTTTAGTTAACCTTGCCTTACAGAAGAGATAGGGATTAGAATAAGATGGACACAAGCTAAATGTAAATTACATGTGCACATGATATTAAGTATACCAATAGCTGATATTAAAATTTCAATTCCAGATAAAATGAATGAGAGTTGTGAAAACTTAATGTTTCAACTTATTTCCTATAAAAGTTTGTCAGAATAATCCCTTTCTTCCAACATTTTAACTTCAATAAGAGTACAGCTTTGATGAAAAAATGTCAAAAAATATCAGACCACTCTTGTAAAGATTATTACACAGCATAGTTCACACCTGTAACATTTTCCCTGCCAGCCAAAGTGCAAATTCCCTCACCAAAGCACATTCAATAATACCATGGTAATTTATAAAAAGAAAGTAATTATATTCAGAGGAAAAGAGCATATGGCTGATCTCAACAAAGGGATTAATATCTCCCATCTCAAAAATATCATTATCAAGAGATTCAAGATGACAGAAGATGAAGCAAAGTTAGTAATTAGGGATGTTGTGGATCCCAAATATTTTCAAGCAAAGACAAATGCATAACAGTTAAGAATTTGTTCAGTTAAAATTTACCACAATAAATGGCTACAAGCACATGCTAGGAATCTGAAACTTGGGGACAGAAAGAACAAAGTTAGGAGAGTCCTCAAAATTAAACATTTGAAAGATGAGTTTAAAGGAAAACCTCATCCCCATGCAAGCCAAACCATACTTTGCATGAAACATAAAATTACCAGTAGGAAAGCAGCCTCTGGGACCACCTGGACTGCATGTCTACTCAGGTAGGGAGCAGGTAGCACCAGCAAGTTAGTCCAGTTGGGTCAGGATGGACATTGCTACTGGATACTCATAGCAACTGGGTGGCCTCACTTCATGTGTGTTGGGTGTACAGACACAGGGGTTTAGTGAGGACCAGACAGCATATTTTGTAAACACCCACCCTAGTTTACTGTACGATATTCACCCTGACAGAAAAACTTCAGACTGATTACCTCTCAGAGGACAAAAGGTTTCTTAGCTGCCGAGTTTGTCAGGAACAGTTGTTTCCTAGAGTGTAGCTTAAGCCCACTCCTGCAGTACCCACATTGCCCTGTAGTTCCAGTGTTCCGCAATAACTTCCCATTCACATCTTCCTGGACTGCACAAAGCCTCATCAGACTGAAAAGTAACTATTCAGTGACAGGCTTTTAGTGGCATCTCAAACATTTCTAAAACCTCATTCTGCACTGTAGCAAGTATCACTATTACTTGCTTGTAATAAACCACAGTATAAATTACTCAGAAAAAACTCTGATACCATTTTAAGTCAGCACATATCCTTTCTTTGATTTTAGTGGACACAGTGTATTCCATAAAAACAGCAACTTCACTAAGGGATATCAGTGCACACATACATATCAGAAAAAATATTTGTGATACTTAGCATGGAGTAGAATCTCCTTAGGTTTCTCAGGGAAGAACAATGTGCTCCCTTCCTTGTGTTGGAGGACTCTGATACACAGACTCCAGCCATCATTTCACCTGACTTAGAATCTTCTGCAAAGTCCACACCCCTTCTCCTACTCCCTATTAGTTTTTATTTTCTTTTCCCATTTGCCCTGTTTGTGGATAAAACTGAGTTAACAGTATTGATTTTCTTACAGTTGAATTCACTGGTTCAAAGAAGCTTCACAGGATGTTACTCTACTACATTGCCAAGCCTATTTTGGATGCACTTGTTTCTTAAACTGCTAAAGGCTACACAGGCAAGCATCTTCTACTTTGCAGCTTAGCAAAAGGTACAATCTTCATGCTACTACCATTAAAGAAAGCCATAGCATGATATACTAAATGTTTTACAGGAGAGGAATCTGATTTGGTGGATTTAAAACAATTGTAGAATTCCCATAATTTGGTGGAAGCCATCTGACAGGCTACTGACACCACATTTTAACAACTGTATTGCTAGACAGGGAGAATATGAAAGCGCTATTTTGTCACATATAATGAGATACAGTCACTGAATGGCTGCTCCAGTTGTGCTGAACCATAAGTTGAACTTTCAACATTTACAAGGTCAAAAGCAGCCTGCACAAATTCAGATGTTAAGTGGACTTGCTGAGTTCTCCCATTTAAGCAGTGTGGCTGTCATTGTCAATACTTTGTTGTAGGATGCCTTCAGATGCCAGATGCCTGATCTGGGATTATCACAAGCTCTTTACATCACTCTCCCAAGGACTGAGCAGTGCTATGCACAGGAAGGAGTGGAAGGATCAGGACATGAAGTATAGTTCAATATTTAGAGGGAGCCACTACTAATTTGTGCAGTTTCAAGAGCCCAGATCCCTCCCTCCACCCCGGAAAGTCCTGCTTTCCTGCTGAAAGTGAACTGACTCGTGCTCTAACAAGTACCTAGCTTGGGATGTGGCAGTAACTCAAGCTGAGCTCCTGCACTGTTCCTGGATTGACATTATGTCTCCAATCCCTTCCTCTGACATGGCTAGACATTAGTTCTTGCAATTAGGTGTGCAGCTGCTCAGGAGAGGGATGGAAACATCATGCAATACATGTTATTAGCTGGACCATTCTAACCTTTTCCCAGGAACAGGGTAGAAATTATACAGAAAAGAATATAATGGAAGTATGACATCAGGAAATAAAAATTAATTTATGCCAGAAGTCTTTGGGTTTATGTCAAGAGTAGTGGCTCTCCATTGGACACTCATCTTCCTTCTGACTCTTGTTTCTATTTTTTAAGCCTGTAGTTAGTCTCTTGTGGATGAGAAGTAACTATTTAAATCCTTAAATGGCTATTAAATTCCACCTTAAGCATCTACTGTGCAACTGCTTTCAGATTCTTCTCAATGTTAGAAGTCTGTGTGTTTAAGCAATTTAAGTACTTCAGAGTTGTCTGAAACAAGCTTCTAGTCACATTTTTCTCCTGAGGAAGCAGATCTAAGTTTACTCTGGATTGTTGGCAATAAAAGGTTAATACATTTGCTTTCAGATACTTTGATGTGACATGAAGCAAGAAAGGACTCAGCAGAAGGAGCCATAGTTTTCAATATATTCTGAAAAATACGCTCAGAACTCTGTAAAAATTGATATGGTATTCCACATGTAAAAAGGAGGGAATGAGAAAAAATAAATCATTGAGTGGAACCACTTGTTTAATTCAGAATAGGAAGATGTGAAAAACCAGAAATTCAACTGGCATTTCCCTTTGAAGTTCACAGTTCAGAAGGATGCTTATTTTCATTCTGGATTTTAATTTTTTTCTCCACATGTCAAAGCTAGGTATTTTAACATGTTATGAAATAAAGAAGTATACAGAGATATGTAATTTGCAGGCAGGTATGTACATTATGCATGATTCATATCAGGAAGCATTTGCAAAATGGTAGAATTTACTTTGATAAAATTCCAGTGGAGGCCACATGAAATTGAAACACGATGACAAGACTACACTGTAATTGAAATTACTCTTATTAAACTGATAGAAAGCTGTGGTAGCTGTACAGAGTCTGTAACAAAGAAGACACTGAAAGGGAAAGCCCACGCAGTATCTTTTAGTAAAGATCAAACTGTAGCCTAACCACAAGAGAAGATACAATCAGCACAAAAGCAAGCCTTTGATAGACTTATCAATGTCTCTCCCTTTCAAAGATCCAACTAAATGCAATCTGGAAAGTAACACAGAGCACTGACATCAAAGTTGGAATAATGTAATTTAAAAAAAAAATGGGAGGGGAAGAAGCAAAAATAACACAATACTACCTGATAAGTACAAACCGGTAATTTTACACACGACAGGGAGTAAAGGAAGAATCTTTATTTTTTCTTGCCCCCCAACACAACAGAAATCTTTCATGAAGGAATAGAACTGATCTATTCAGTCTCATGTTTACGCTACAGAAAGCAAAATTACCTTTTCAATTTAGCCAGCTTAGACCTATACCATGGCTCAACCCAGAAGGAGTTATAACTTCTCAGGTGAGCCATGAATGAGAGGAAGACAATGAGAAAACAAGAACTACCAAAAAAGCCCACCTTATTTTAGCCTACAGCAAGTCTGTAAGGAATAAATATTCCCCTAATGGTCAATGCATACAATGCAATAAAGCAAAGCAAAATCAACTTCTTCAACAAGCGTAGATTAAAGTTGCATTATCATCACGCCATTTCACATATGTATTAAATAAACAATGGGTTGTGTTCTGGTTACAAAGAACCTTTATTCAAGCCTATGATGTCTGATCTTGACTTCACATTGCAACATGCAAGTGAAGATGCATCATCTTGTCTCCATTGTCCAGCTGAACCAAATATATATGAATGAGCCTTTCACCTCATAGAATAGTTCCTACTAATACAATGCAACTGTTTCTGGCCACAGCCAGGGGTATTCTTAGTGGTCATGGGGCTGTAGGACTATGTTTCTATGATTTTGGCACTCAGGGATATAGAGAGGTGTCCAAGATTTAATTTTCTTGTGTGTTTGGGTTGGTGGTTTTTGTTTGTTGTTTGTTTTTTTGTTTTTTTTCTAAAGTAACCAAACAGGTAAGGTGTATGCCTTGCCATTGTAATTTCTAGTCCTTGACAACTTTTAAAAAGCCAACACAATGTCCCTTTAACAACAATCACCTCAAAATCAGCCATCCAGTTAAGTTTTCATGTCAGTCAGGATTAACTGAGCACATGTTCACAGGAAGAATGAACCCATGAGGAATGAACAGAGTTGAAAAAAATTCATGTTGAAGTTCGAATAAATATTCCATAAATAATGTCATGCCCTCCTCTACTAGTTCTAATGTCAAGCAATTATCAGCTTCCAAGTGCTGCTGGCCAAAATCCTTTTCACTTCCAAAAGCAAGTGAAACCACATAGTAAGAATTGCTTTGATGGAGAAGTGATATGATAATAGTTGATTATCTTAAACTGCTAGGCTTGTCTAAGCAGATAAGAAAGTACAAAATAAAAAATCTACACCAGCTCAAGGCAAGTGCATTGCTGTGCACTCTGCAAGTTTTTCCAAAAATCTTTCAACAAAGTAAGACTGGGAAATGAGTAGAAAGTTCTAACTGAAACAGTTAATGGTTAGAAATCCCTGAAACTACTAGTTAGCCTGTCAAATGGACCATAATCCTCTACTATGAAGCATTCACAATACATCCTCCAAGCCCAGGATAGTTTGATACAGCATACTTAAATTTGCAAAAGTTTACCCCGTTCCTATATTGCCAACATACTCTAATCACTGCAGGCTTATTTATGCTAATTTCAGTTGATGGCATAAGTCTCTCACAAGCTTTACAGAGGGAGGGTTGGCCTTGATATTTTCCAAAACCCACTAAATATTTGAAGTGAAGAGCCTTAGAGAAAAATATTTTTTGCCCATCTAGGAAAGGTGTTTTTGCAGAAATGTTCACATACCACTTGCACAGTAGTAAAATATTAGTACCACCTCTGCTGGGGAAAATTGAGATTTTTATATGCACAATGTTGTCTGCACTAACAGAAAGGAGCTGAATTGCTCTTGATGAGATACAGCGACAGATCATCCAGTTCGTGGAAGGGACCTAAGTGCCGCTATCTTCCCCTAAAATAGAAAGCTTATGGAATTCCTTCTTTGAATGAGGGAAAAGTTATAAGGATAAATAACTACAATCTGTTTTTCCATTCTCTGCAATGATTTACACAAGTCTTGCAATTTTACCAGCTCTGTAATTGCTGAACAAATTTATTTTTCTGCTTGTTGCTCTTCTCTTGTCCAGCCCTACAATACATAACAGTTTAGAATTTTCCTTTGCATGTCAGTGCAAGCTGACAATTTACACAACTTTACTCAGTTGAGAACCTGTAATTTGCCTTGATATATGCATCCTTAAATCGTGATTTAGAAAACATTAGCCTTTCAAACATAAATAAACTGGAGAATTGAATCACATTGCCAATGTATACATTATTTGAATACAAAATTATCGCTGAATGGAAAAAGACTTGTTCACAATAAGCAAAGACTTGAATAGGGTGTGGTAATAATACATTTAATGGGAGAAAATACCAGTGAAAATAAACACCTTATGGATTTACAGCCAGTGATGAATTTAGCTCATTTGAATTAAGAATGAGGTTTAATACAATTAAAGTTAATAGGAAGCTGGTACAAGACTATTTTTCTTTTAATAATACTTGGAATTTCATTGCCATTCCAAATTTCCAGAGTCTTTTCAGCTTGAAAAGTCACTCGAATAATGGCCTTATTCTGAGTAAACCAGTGTGGTTTGATACTGTAAATCCATCTGCTGAGACACACGGGCTGATTCTGCCAAGTCTTCTGCACATTTACTTTTTATAGACACAAATACTTTGACTCCACAGACCTTAAAAATGAAGCACCTGCCTACATATAGACATATTTGCAAGACTCTTCTACAGAGTTTATTAATATTCATTTTCACATCCTTAGTGAGAAGGAAATGGCACAAATGGGCCTCAGCATATGTGCTTAATTTTACATAAGTAATCCAGTTAACTGCATCGTTAATATTGATGTGCATAAAGTTAAGTATCTAGATATTTGCCAGATGGGAACCTATGTGATTTGCTTTCATCTGGATCCATTATATTTAACTTTTAAATGTTGGTATGTTTGCACCAATCCTCTGTGAAAATTCATCTCAGGGGTGTGTGATGAATATTGGTTCACAACAGTGAGGTGCATGTTTTGGTGGTAATGAATGTCTCTCCAAAACAAGTTAATTATTTTACAAAACACATGGTGTAAGTAGAGACCAGGTTGAGAAGCAAGAAGAAAATTAGTCCTGCATAACACTAATGTAGACCAACCTAAAGTTCAACACTTACACTGTGTATATGACATTTTGAAATTGCATTAAATTAAACCTATTCCTCCACCCCTAAAAAAAAAAAAAAAAAAAAAAAAGCAGTAGTTATCAGAGGATATTGTGAGAACATCTCCACATGATATGAATATATTTAAACCTAAAAAGCACCAATACAGTACATACTTCATCACAATCAATACACTGATGTAAGATTGCTGTACAATCCTTTCCTTTTTTCTGCTGCAGCATAGTAATACCTTCTTTGACAAGAAAAAGGAGTCAAACTTCTTTTGCTGCATGAGTAACTAAATTATATTCAAGGCAGAGCTAAAGAACAGCAGAAAAATTGGGACTTAGAGTTCTCACTCCATCTTATAGTACCAATTTATTTTGCTCAACACCCTGTCAAACCTGCTTGACATGAAATTTCAGGCTAGTAAAAAGTGTTTTTTCCTCTAATTTATTTCTATTTATTTTTATAGTACTTACTGTTTCGTTCTCCCTTATTGTACCTGGGAGGTAAGCTCCTCCACATCATGGTTAAAGTAAAAATAATAACTTTGAGAAGTATTTTAAAGAGTCACATTTCATGTTGAAAGAAAATATATCTTCCAAATTAAACACACATGCAAAATCAACAGCTTATTTTGCAGACTTCCTAGAATATAAACCCTGAACTAGCTACATAACACAGACGTACTTTTTCTCCCTCCCAACACTTTTCTAAGAGGATGGAAATACAGCTAATGAATGGAAATACACCCAGCCCCTAAAAGGTCAGATTTTATTTTTTTTCATGGCTAAAGGCAAAAATGTGACCAAATGGCACAAATCATTACAAATTGCATGTAAGACACTCATAAGGGAGAACAGTTTCAAGAGGCTGTTCTACCAAGGTGAATAAGGACACAGAATGCAGAGCATAAACATCCCAGGTGAAAGCTCCTCTCCTTACAATAACATTCTGATGTTATTATGGTCTGCAGTTGGGTAAAATGGAAATGAAAACAATAATATCAGCAGAGCTGCTGCATCATACCTTCTCAGTACCTGCAGCCTCCTAGTCAGAGACAAACATACAAGAAGCCTGATAGTTATATGACTCTATGGTAAAGAAAACAATTCTTGGACAAGTAATGACCTTTTTCTCTTATAATGTCATGCTGCCCTTCCTCCCCAACCCCAAGACAGTTTCAGAACATTCTTCAAAGAGTGCTGCAAGAAAAAATGCCTCAGGACTTCTGAGCCTATTAAACGTTTTGCTTCCCTTGCTTGCCTTTCTTAGTGCATCAAAAATATGAATCTATTAGCATCATTAGCCCAAGTTCACACCACTGCCAGAGTGACAATGTGCACCCTCTAGTAAGAAACACAGGAAATCCCAGAGAACCTATAACAAGTCTGGGATGCCTGGAGAGAGGAAGAAGCTTAGGCTGGCTGCAAAAGCCTCTCTGCCCTGAAAGTACGACACAGAAAGGAACTACTTATTGGAATCTTAACATGAAACTTATTATACGAGATCACGAATACCTACCCCACATAAAACAAAACAAAACCAAACAAAAAAAAACAACAACCAAACAACCAAACAAAAACAAACAAAAAACCTGCGCAGGCAAGAATGTATATTTGTTCTTCAAACTGTAGGGCTGTCATATTACAGAATACCCCCTGTTTATGTATATGCATATAATGACACAGAATAATACAGGCTTAAAGAAAGAGAAAGCAAATTTATATTTTTAGTCTGTTTCATGTTTACTGAAAAAGGCAATCTTATGAAAGAGGAATCTTTTTTTATATGTTTCAAATGTAAAACCATTGCAAGTTCAATGTAACTATCACAAGTTTTTTGTGAATTTATGTATTTTCTTTTAACAAAGAATTCTTGACAGAATTGTTTGAAGAGGTAATAGCAATATATGAGTGAATTTTCTGAGGAAAAAATGGTGTATACACAAAAGTAATTGGTGTAAATATGATTAACTATTCATTCAGTGAACTTATACTAAATCAGGTTCTGTTTCATTTTTCTGCCCTCAAATGTACTCCAAGACAAGAATTCACAGACTTGACCAGAACTGATAAATACTTTCAAGTAGTAAGGGGGAAATGGAAGCATTCTGACAGTTATCAAATAGAACAGCACAACCATTTTGAAACTAATCTCATTTGTAAAGGTTTAAATACCTTGAAAAGAACTATTTGAGTGGCTGTACCAAATGTTTTGTGCAGCCATAGCATTTGTAACTGAACAGAAAGACATTCTTCAGATCTTTGCATTACCAAAAAAAAACTCTCAGTACCTTACACGCTGAGTCAACATGAGCCTTCCCACACACATGATACATACGTTTGGTCATCAGATGGAAAAATCCATTACGTGCACAGCTCTAGGAGTTTTATTTCAGTGTAACTCATACTGCATTGTAGTTTCTGCTGTAAGAATGTTTGGATATGCTCCTGCAGAGTGGCATACTGTGCCTAAACTGGGCTCGTTGTCTTTGTTCTTACTAGTCTGGTCTCATCTTTTATCTATTGCCAGCTGTCAGCATTAGTTCTTGAATGTGTTCACTGTCTATGATTCGTTCCTGTACTACTAGCAAAAGTGCAAGAAAAGGATGTTGCCCAATTATTTCATGCTTTCCCTGTTATCGCTCTAAATAATTATGTCCTGATATGTCCTTCAGATAAGAAACAAGAAAACTTTGTGTGAAAAGCAAACACACTTGTTCTGACAGATGGGAATGAGATATCATTTTAAGTACAGTTTGCGGACACCAGAAGTAACCCTGTGTGCTCACATAACGGTTTTGTACGTATAATAAAAGCAAGCAGGAATCCTGCAGGTACTAAATACATTGCATACACTATAAATCTGCAAAGGGCTTCTGTTGGGTACATCAGAGAAATGTTTGAGGAGGACTGCCAATTGCAGAAATGAGGTCTTAGTCACCTCAGGACTGGTGTGAACAGAATGAAAAAACTATCAAACTAAGAGATCCAAGTGAACCCAATTTTAGATATTAAAAAAAAATACCCAGCAACCCCCATTAAGTTATACATAACCAAGACTGAGGAACAGACAAAAGCAACTTCAAGTTTTGCCTGAGTTGTACTGTCAATCCACTACTTTTCAAGTTTCTCAAATCACATTCTTATTTCCTGTGGTTGCTACTCCAGCTCTGTTAAGATACAGGAGGTTAAGCAATTGGAGAAGTAGAAGGCAAGCTATTTTAGAAGCAAGTCTAACCTTCTACATCCCAAGCACTTATTCAGTATTCACT
>NW_009952564.1:3270023-3273425 GCF_000747805.2 Chaetura pelagica | reverse complement strand
TTTCCCACCAAGTAAAGCTTACAAAGGTTGAACAGTTATTTTTAAAAAGTAATTTTTTTCACTGAAGTTGGACAAGACATGGCAGATAACTTGATGCTTGTTTACATTTTGCAGTATCAATTTTTGTAACTGGAATTTGAAAGTGCAACTGTAAAGAATACAAAGCAAATATTTTTATTGTTACAATTTTCATGCTTTCCTGGACATAACAGTCAGGCAAGACACTTAGTTTTTAATAATATTTTATTACAAAAGTAACAATTTCAGCCATAACTTGAAATGTGGAATAGTTAGGTAGGGAACTGAAGCTGTAAACTCTTGAAAAGTTAGAGGTCACTGAGAAGTTAGATTCTCAATTTAGATTTTAACAAGAGTGGAGAAATAGGAAATGTCACATTATTTTTACTAAGTTTGTTCTCTCTTGAGCTACCAGTTTCAGAGAAAATAGTTTCATTTTTAATTAAAACTGCTTCCCAAATTGTTTATTATATTCAGAAACAACTAAAGACAAGAGGAATATCAACAATCTCATAAAAATCTTGGTTACTATTAAAAGAAATATCCAGAAAATGAAAAATAAACTTTCAGCAGAAGATCTGTTTGTAATCTCATATCTCCACTGTTTCAAACAGTAGTTCTGGTGAAAACAGTAGAGTGGGGAGATGGGAGAAAAATATATTAATTTCATGTTTATTTTCATTCTCTACCCTCTGGAAATGTAAGCAACTTCTGACACTGAATTATTAGTTTTCACCTTACAGATATTTCCAAGTGTTACAGATACACAGTCTTCTCACATGTAATTTTTATTATTTTTTTTTTAGTAAATGAGTGATACCAATGCTTTCAACTTCACTGCTGATACATATAGATTGTACGAATGTTCACAGAAAGCAAGAGTTCCAGTTACAGATAGGATTATCTGAAGAAAAAAAAAAAAAAAAGCATACAAAATCACAATAATTTTGATGTAAATGCCCTGTGTGTGTGTGATAGAGTCTGCCTTCTGGCTCCCCAGGGGAGCTATGCTCATCACTTGACTAATCTGTCACCATCACCGCGCTTCAGCACTGATCTGCTAACCCAGGCTGTCTGGCACAGACTTGCAATTTGAGTTTTGGGGGTTTCTGTGCTAGTTCTCCAAAGATTACTTATTCTCACACTTAATTCTCTGAAGATTACTTATCTTTAGATAAGTAATTTGGAGGAACAAGGTCTCCTTAGAGAGCCCTCAACAGAAGACTAAAACCCACCCAGTTTATCACAAGTATCTGACAGGGTCTCAGGGGAGCTTGGGATATTTCCACCTCCCTCTACAGTTATCACAAACAGCATTTTGCTAATGGAAAACAATGAATTTTTGCTCAGAAAGGATCACCACATCCATCTGTGCAGTGAAGAAGCAGAAATGCAGTCTAAATAAGCCAACACAGCCAACAGAAACTAACCACCATTTGAGAGACGGGGATTATAAACAGGGCTTCGCGTCATTTCACCATTTCTGCCCACAATGCTACTAACTCACAAAGATGAAGCCCTTAAATACACTCAGCTCCTTTTGCAGGAAGGAACAGGATGCAGTGCACAGTCCTCACCTGTATATTTTCCTTCAAACTGTGTATTTGTGTGCCCAATGGGATGACATTTTTTGATTTAGCTGTCAACAAATGGAACTTTATATTATACTGTTGTCTTTCTGCTCTCTTAGCTAGCAGACTATGGTGAATAAGGGTTATTCTGTCATTTTTAAAATTGTTTTTTTGAATCAAAGTACTTTTCATAAACCCAGACCTGTTCATTATTCATAGGAAGTGTATTGTTATAAAGTCTGGCATTTTTTGGGACCATTAATCTAAGGGCAAGCACTCAGATTCATCTCTAACTCTCATCCTGCCTCTGTTCCTCTTCAGACACCTCAAAGATGAGGAAGGTACTTGTTCTGAATGCATAGGAATCAGTAGGATGGGTCTATTAAAGAACTGTTCCTTCTTAATTTTCAGCTTCTATCCCTAGTTGCTATAAAAGTACCCTGCACTGAATCAGAAGAGGAAAGTATACGCTTGAAATTAAAATTATCCATTAAAAAACACCCATAAACTCCAATCCTTGTCAGTAATGCATCCAGGCATATATTGCTCTGTACCTGTGAGTGAATATTTCACGACGTGTCAACAGGGCTTCATACCAAAAGGCAGCATAAGAGGGACTTCAGAATATCCAGTTCTAAAGGATGTTTCAAACCCACTTTTAAAAATTCTTTTGGACATAAACCTCAGTAACATTTCAAAAAGTATGACTGCTTTTGAGAAAAGCTCAGTTTCTCCAGTTCTTAACAGTTTTCCCTTGTAAAATACCTATTATCAGGATTGATTTCAAAAGCAGATTTGCAAAGTCTATTAATTTTAGTATCTGCTGTGCATTTTATGAAACACTGAATTTCTGTGGGGCAATGATCTTAAAGGAGAACAGCTTATTCCACTTCACTATTGTATAAATGAAATAAGTATTTATCTTAATATAGCACTATGTAGTTTGGAAAGTATAATTTCTTATTTAGTTGAGACACACAGACAATATATATGTCTTAAGGTATACATAAATTTGTAAACCTTTGTATCAACATCTATCCACATGTTCTCAAATACCAACATTCATTTTTCCTGTACATTAATTTCCTGTATTGCCAGCAATATCTGAAAACAAACAAACAAACAAACAAAACTTAATAGCATTTTAAAATAGTTTCTGATATTTCATCACATAATTCATTATTTTTTATGTGGCTTGGTTATTCTCAAATGCATTCACAGGTGCACGCACCTGCACATGTGAAAACTTCTCTAAGTTCTTCTAAGGGCACCATATGCAGAGAAATTTCTCAGATGTCCAAGTTTCAATACAACATAAACATCCAGCTTTATCACTTTCTTTTTTGCTCAAGAGCTTCCCTTGTGGATTATCAAAGCAGCAAAGATTGCAGAATTTAAGAACAGGTCTACTTAGGCTTTAAAGAACAAGAAAAAGAACAAACTTTCAAACAAATATAGATCCAGGCCATGAGCATACAGATGATGGTACCATTTCAAAAGGGGAAGCCCAGCAGGCAGCTTATATTCAACATAACTCTCCTTAGAAGACAGAGGATTAAAACGTCTGGACAGTCTGTTAATCCTAGATCCAACACACAATGAAAAACAGAAAAATCTTGTGTATGGCTAGAAGAATTATTTGTACTGTATGTAGTTATGAGAGTTCCTTTCAGATATCAAAAATAGATTCAAAAATGTTGATGGAAGGAAGGAGGGAGAGAGGGAGGGAAGGAGGGAAGGAGGGAGGGAAGGAAGGAAGGGAAGGAAGGGAAGGAAGGGAGGGAGGAAGGGAGGGAGGAAGGAAGGAAGGAAG